>NC_057794.1:232171313-232471813 GCF_018294505.1 Triticum aestivum | reverse complement strand
CCTTGGCCCTCCTATATATAGTGGGGAGATGGAGGACTTCTTACCCTTTGCCTTTGGTGCCTCCCTCTCCCTCTCCAACACATCCTCCTCCTCCATAGTGCTTAGCGAAGCCCTGCCGGAGTACTGCAGCTCCATCATCACCACGCCGTCGTGCTGCTGCTGGAGCCATCTCCCTCAACCTCTCCTCCCCCCTTGCTGGATCAAGAAAGAGGAGACGTGGCTGTTCCGTACGTGTGTTGAACGCGGAGGTGCCGTCCGTTCGGTGCTAGGATCTTTGGTGATTCGAATCACGTCGAGTACGACTCCCTCATCCCCATTCTTTGAACGCTTCCGCTCGTGATCTACAAGGTACGTAGATGCATCTAATCACTCGTTGCTAGATGAACTCCTAGATGGATCTTGGTGAAACCGTAGGAATTTGTTTTGTTTTCTGCAACGTTCCTCAACACCTAGGGCCCACCCTAGGGCGCCCCCCGTCTCTTCCCCTCTTTGCTGCCCCCTCCAACCCATCTAGGGCTGCCGCCCCCGTAGGGTGGGAACCCTAGAGGGGGCGCAGTCCCCTCCCCTCCTCCTATATATAGTGGGGGTTTGGGGGCTGCCATACAGGAAAGTCTCTCTCTCTCTCTCTCTCTCTCTCTCTCTCTGTCTCTCTCTCTCTCTCTCTCTCTCTCTCTCTCTTGGCGCAGCCCTACCTCTCCACCTCCTCGTCTTTCATAGTGCTTGGCAAAGCCCTGCTGGAGAACCACGCTGCTCCACCACCACCACGCCGCCGTGCTGCCGCTGGAGTTCTCTTCCCCAACCTCTCCCTCCTCCTTGCTGGATCAAGGCGCGGGAGACGTCACCGGGTTGCACGTGTGTTGAACGCGGAGGCGCTGTTGTTCGGTGCTTAGATCGGAATTGACCACGATCTGAATCGTTGCATGTACGACTCCACCAACAGCGTTCTTGTAATGCTTCCGCTTAACGATCTTCAAGGGTATGAAGATGGACTCCCTCTCTCTTGTTGCTAGCATCTCCTAGATTGATCTTGGTGACACATAGGAAAATTTTGAATTATTGCTACGTTCCCCAACAGTGGCATCATGAGCTAGGTCTATGTGTAGATTCTTTGCACGAGTAGAACACAAAGTAGTTGTGGGCAATGATTTGTTCAATTTGCTTACCGTTACTAGTATTATCTTGATTCGGCGGCATTGTGGGATGAAGCAGCCCGGACCGACCTTACATGTACGCTTACATGAGACTGGTTCCACCGACTGACATGCATTTGATGCATAAGGTGGCTAGCGGGTGTCTGTCTCTCCCACTTTAGTCGGATCGGATTCGATGAAAAGGGTCCTTATGAAGGGTAAATAGCAATTGGCATATCACCGTTGTGGTTTTGCATTGGTAAGAAACCTTCTTGCTAGAAACCCATAGCAGACACGTAAAACATGCAACAACAATTAGAGGATGTCTAACTTGTTTTTGCAGGGTATGCTATGTGATGTGATATGGCCAAAAGGATGTGTTCAATGATATATGTGATGTATGAGATTGATTATGTTCTTGTAATAGGAATCACGACTTGCATGTCGATGAGTATGACAACCGGCAGGAGCCATAGGAGTTGTCTTAGTTTATTGTATGACCTGTGTGTCAATGAAAACACCATGTAATTACTTTACTTTATCGCTAACCGTTAGCCATAGTAGTAGAAGTAATAGTTGGTGAGATAACTTCATGAAGACACAATGATGGAGATCATGATGATGGAGATCATGATGATGGAGATCATGGTGATGGAGATCATGGTGTCATGCTGGTGACGAAGGTGATCATGCCGCGCCTCGAAGATGGAGATCAAAAGGCGCAAGATGATATTGGCAAAATCATGTCACTTCATGATTTGCATGTGATATTTGTCATGTTTACATCTTATTTGCTTAGAACAGCGGTAGCATAAATAAGATGATCCCTCACTAAAATTTCAAGAAAAGTGTTCCCCCTAACTGTGCACCGTTGCGAAGGTTCGTTGTTTCGAAGCACCACGTGATGATCGGGTGTGATAGATTCTAACGTTCGCATACAATGGGTGTAAGCCAGATTTACACATGCAAAACACTTAGGTTGACTTGACGAGCCTAGCATGTACAGACATGGCCTCGGAACACGAGAGACCGAAAGGTCAAACATGAGTCGTATAGTAGATACGATCAACATGGAGATGTTCATCGTTAATGACTAGTCCGTCTCACGTGATGATCGGACACGACCTAGTCGATTCAGATCATGTATCACTTAGCTGACTAGATGGATGTCTATCTGAGTGGGAGTTCATTAAATAATTTGATTAGATGAACTTAATTATCATGAACTTAGTCTAAAAATGTCTTTACAATATGTCTTGTAGATCAAATGGCTCACGTTAATGTTGCCCTCAACTTCAACGCGTTCCTAGAGAAAACCAAGATGAAATACGATGGTAGCAACTATACGGATTGGGTCCGTAACTTGAGGATCATCCTCAAAGCTACCAAGAAAGCATATGTCCTTGAAGCACCACTAGGTGACGCACCCATTTTCCCAGCAACTGAAGACGTTATGAACGCCTGGCAGTCACGTAGTGATGATTACTCCCTGGTTCAGTGCGGCATGCTTTACAGCTTAGAACCGGGGCTCCAAAAGCGTTTTGAGCAGCACGGAGCATATGAGATGTTCCAAGAGCTGAAAATGGTTTTCCAGGCTCATGCCCGGTCGAGAGATATGAAGTCTCCGCCAAGTTCTACAATTGTAAGATGGAGGAAAACAGTTCTATCAGCGAGCATATACTCAAAATGCCTGGGTTGCACAACCACTTGTCTCAGCTGGGAGTTAATCTTCCAGATGACTCAGTCATTGACAGGATCCTCCAGTCGCTTCCACCAAGCTATAAGAGCTTTGTGATGAACTACAATATGCAAGGGATGGAGAAGTACATTCCTAAGTTATATTCAATGCTGAAATCAACGAAGCTGGAAATCAAAAAGGAACATCAAGTGTTGATGGTGAATAAAACCACTAGTTTCAAGGACGGCAAGGGAGTTGACGCGCACGGAAAATCAGTTGCCGGGAAGAAGCCAAAGAATGGACCCAAGCCCGAGGCTTTGTGCTTTTATTGAAGGGAAATGGTCACTGGAAGCGGAACTGCCCCAAGTACTTAGCGGATAAGAAGGTCGGCAACACCAAAGGTATATGTGATATACATGTTATTGATGTATACCTTACCAGCGCTCGTAGTAGCTCCTGGGTATTTGATACCAGTGCGGTTGCTCATATTTGTAACTCAAAACAGGAGTTGCGGAATAGGCAGAGACTGGCGAAGGACGAGGTGACAATGCACGTCGGGAATGGTTCCAAGGTCGATGTGATCGCAATCGGCACGCTCCCTCTACATCTACCTACGGGATTAGTTTTAAACCTCAATAATTGTTATTTAATACCAGCTTTGAGCATGAACGTTGTATCTGGATCTCGTTTAGTGCGAGATGGCTACTCATTTAAATCCGAGAATAATGGTTGTTCCATTTATATGAGAGATATGTTTTATGGTCATGCCCTGCTGGTCAATGGTTTATTTTTGGTTTAATCTTGAACGTGATGTTACACATATTCATAGTGTGAATGCCAAAAGATGTAAGGTTGATAATGATAGTCCCACATACTTGTCGCACTACCGCCTTGGTCACATTGGTGTCAAACGCATGAAGAAACTCCATGCAGATGGACTTTTGGAGTCTCTTGATTATGAATCATTTGACACATGAGAACCATGCCTCATGGGCAAAATTACCAAGACTCCGTTCTACAGAACAATGGAGCAAGCAACCAACTTATTGGAAATCATACATACTGATGTGTGCGGGCCAATGAGCGTTGAGACTTGCTGTGGCTATCGTTATGTTCTCACCCTCACTGATGACTTAACTAGATATGGGTATGTCTACTTAATGAAACACAAGTCTGAGACCTTTGAAAAGGTCAAGGCATTTCAGAGTGAGGTAGAGAATCAATGTGACAGGAAAATAAAGTTCTTACGATTAGATCGTGGAGGAGAATACTTGAGTCACGAGTTTGGCACGCACTTAAGGAAACATGGAATTGTTTCACAACTCGCGCTGCCTGGAACACCTCAGCAAAATGGTGTGTCCGAACGTCGTAATCGCACTCTATTGGATATGGTGCGATCTATGATGTCTCTTACCGATCTACCGCTATCATTTGGGGTTATGCTTTAGAGACTGTCGCATTCACTTTAAATAGGGCTCCATCGAAATCTGTTGAGACGCACCGTATGAGTTATGGTTTCGAAAGAAACCTAAGCTGCCGTTTCTAAAAGTTTGGGGATGCGATGCTTATGTCAAGAAACTTCAACCTAAAAAGCTCAAACCCAAGTCGGAAAAATGTGTCTTCATAGGATACCCTAAGGAAACTATCGGGTATACCTTCTACATCAGATCTGAAGGCAAGATCTTTGTTGCCAATAATGGATCCTTTCTAGAGAAAGAGTTTCTCTCGAAAGAAGTAAGTGGGAGGAAAGTAGAACTTGATGAGGTACTGCCTCTTGAACTGGAGAGTAGCGCAGCTCAGGAAGATGTTTCTGCGGTGCCTGCACCGACTAGAGAGGAAGATAATGATGTTGATCATGAGTCTTCGGATCAAGCTACTGAACTTTGTAGGTCTACGAGGGCACGTTCCGCACCAGAGTGGTACAGCAACCCTGTCCTGGAAATCATGTTGTTAGACAATGGTGAACCTTCAAACTATGAAGAAGCTATGGCGGCCCCGGACTCCAACAATGGCTTGAAGCCATGAAATCCGAGATAGGATCCATGTATGAAAACGAAGTATGGACTTTGAAAGACTTTCCCGATGATTGGCAAGCCATAGAGAATAAATGGATCTTTAAGAAGAAGACTGGCGTGGATGGTAAAGTGACCATCTATAAGGCTCGGCTTGTCGCTAAGGGTTATCGACAAGTTCAAGGGGTTGACTACGATGTGACCTTCTCAGCCATAGCGAAGCTGAACTCCGTCTGAATCATGTTAGCAATTGCCGCATTCTATGATTATAATATATGGCAAATGGACATCAAAACGACATTCCTTAATGGTTTCCTTAAGGAAGAATTGTATATGATGCAGCCGGAAGGTTTTGTCGATCCTAAGAATGCTGACAAGGTATGCAAGCTCGAGCGCTCAATCTATGGGTTGGTGCAAGCATCTCGGAGTTGGAACATTCGCTTTGATGAGATGATCAAAACGTTTGGGTTTACGCAGACTTATGGAGAAGCCTGTGTTTACAAGAAAGTGAGTGGGAGCTCTGTAGCATTTCTCATATTATATGTGGATGACATACTATTGATGGGAAATGATATAGAACTTTTGGAAAGCATAAAGGCCTACTTGAATAAGTCTTTTTCAATGAAGAACCTTGGAGAAGCTGCTTAGATATTAGGCATCAAGATCTATAGAGATAGATCGAGACGCCTCATTGGTCTTTCACAAAGCACATACCATGACAAGATATTGAAGAAGTTCTATATGGATCAGTCCAAGAAGGAGTTCTTGCTTGTATTGCAAGGTGTGAAATTGAGCACGGCTCAATGCCCAACCTCTGTAAAAGATAAAGAAAAGATGGGTGTCATCTCCTATGCCTCAGCCATAGGGTCTATTATGTATGCCATGCTGTGTACCAGACCTGATGTGAACCTTGCCGTAAGTTTGATAGGGAGGTACCAAAGTAATCCCGGCATGGAACACTCGACAACGGTCAAGAATATCCTAAAGTACCTGAAAAGGACTAAGGATATGTTTCTCGTTTATGGAGGTGATGAAGAGCTCGACGTAAAGGGTTACGTCGATGCTAGCTTCGACACAGATCTGGATGTCTCCAAGTCACAAACCGGATACGTGTACATTTTGAATGGTGGGGCAGTCAGCTGGTGCAGTTGCAAGCAAAGCGTCGTGGTGGGATCTACATGTGAAGCGGAGTACATAGCAGCCTCGGAGGCAGCACAGGAAGCAGTATGGATGAAGGAGTTCATCACCGACCTAGGAGTTATTCCCAGTGCGTCAGGCCCAATGACTCTCTTTTGTGAAAATATTGGAGCTATCACCCTTGCCAAGTAGCCCAGGTTTCACAAGAAGACCAGGCATATCAAGCGTCGCTTCAACTCCATTAGTGAATATATTAAGGATGGAGACATAGATATTTGTAAAGAGCATACGGATCTGAATGTCGCAGATCCGTTGACTAAACCTCTTCCACGAGCAAAACATGATCAACACCAGAACTCTATGGGTGTTTGATGCATCACAACGTAACTAGATTATTGACTCTAGTGCAAGTGGGAAACTGTTGGAAATATGCCCTAGAGGCAATTATAAAGTGGTCATTATTATATTTCCGTGTTCATGATAATTGTGGATTGTTCATGCTATAATTATATTAACCGGAAGCCGTAATACATGTGTGAATACATAGATCGTAATATGTATAGTAAGCCTCTAGCTGACTAGCTCGCTGATCAATAGATGGTCATGGTTTCCTGACCATGGACATTGGATGTCATTGATAACGGTATCACATCATTAGGAGAATGATGTGATGGACAAGACCCAATCCTAAGCGTAGCACACGATCGTGTAGTTCGTTTGCTAAAGCTTTTCTAATGTCAAGTATCATTTCCTTAGACCATGAGATTGTGCAACTCCCGGATACCGTAGGAATGCTTTGGGTGTACCAAACATCAGAATGTAACTGGGTGGCTATAAAGGTGCACTACAGGTATCTCCGAAAGTATCTGTTGGGTTGGCACGAATCGAGACTGGAATTTGTCACTCCGTATGACGGAGAGGTATCTCTGGGCCCACTCAGTAATGCATCATCATAACAAGCTCAATGTGACTAAGGAGTTAGCCACGGGATCATGCGTTATGAAATGAGTAAAGAGACTTGCCGGTAACGAGATTGAACGAGGTATAGAGATACTGACGATCGAATCTCGGGCAAGTAACATGCCGATAGACAAAGGGAACTATATACGGGATTGATTGAATCCCCGACATCATGGTTCATCCAATAAGATCATCATGGAACATGTGGGGGCCAACATGAGTATGCAGATCCCGCTGTTGGTTATTGATCGGAGAGATATCTCGATCATGTCTACATGCCTCCCGAACCCGTAGGGTCTACACACTTAAGGTTCGATGACGCTAGGGTTATATGGAAAGTATGTACGTGGTTACAGAATGTTGTTAGGAGCCTCAGATGAGATCTTGGATGTCACGAGGTGTTCCGGAATGGTCCGGAGGTAAAGAATGATACATAGGAAGTGAGGATTTGGACACCGGAAGTGTTCCTGGCATCACCGGTAATGTACCGGGACCATCGGAAGGGTTCCGGGCGTCCATCGGGAGGGGCCACCAGCCTCGGAGGCATGCATGGGCCAAGAGTGCGAAGGGACCAGCCCCTGAGTGGGCTGGTGTGCCTCCTACCAAGGCCCAAGGCGCAGCAAAAGGGGAGAGGGGGAAACCCTAGGCGCAAATGGGCCTAAGGCCCACCCTAGGGCGCGCCCCCCTCTCTTCCCCTCTTGGCCGCCCCCCTCCATCCCATCTAGGGCTGCCCACCCTAAGGGTGGGAACCCTAGAGGGGGCACATCCCCCTCCCTTCCTCCTATATATAGTGGGGATTTTGGGGCTGCCATACACGAAAGTCTCTCTCTCTCGGCGCATCCGTACCTCTCCACCTCTTCATCTTTCGTAGTGCTTGGCGAAGCCCTGCTAGAGAACCACGTTGCTCCACCACCACCACACCGTCGTGCTGCTGCTGGAGTTGTATTCTCCAACCTCTCCCTCCTCCTTGGTGGATCAAGGCGCGGGAGACGTCATAGCTGTCGGATTACGGGTTCCGGCAAAACCCTTAAGGTTCGAACACTAGGGTGCGCATGAAGATCTCTCCCCCTCCCTAGCTCGCACACTCTATGATCTCACGGCCTAGCTCGACAAACCCAAAGAACATGAGACACAAGATTTATACTGGTTTGGGCCACCGTTGTGGTGTAATAGCCTCCTCCAGTGTGGTGTGGTGGATTGCCTCTTGGGCTTAGGATGAACAGTACAAGGGAAGAACAGCCTCGCGAGGAGAGGTGTTCTTGTGCTTGGTGTGCTTGTGTGGTTAAAGATTGGAATCCCCCCTCCCTCCTATGGTGGTGGCTAGTCCTATTTATAGAGGCCCTGGTCCTGTTCCCAAATGTTGAGCGGGAAGGGATCCCACAATGGCCGAATTCGAAGGGAGACAACTAGTACAAGCTATCCTCACAAAAGTAGTCTTCGCTTGCCAAAGGCTCTGGTGGTGACACCATCTTGGGCTCCATGATGACCTCCACCTTGCCGTCCTGCTGGTCTTGGTCTTGTTGCACTGATATGGAAACCTTTACCTGATGCCTCGGGACTCCTCGTCTGCGCTTGCCCCTTTAGCACCAAAGAGGAAACGAGGACACTGCGTGCGCTGGCGCCCACCTGGTTCCAGTCGTCATGGCTTGCGTCACAGGAACCTCGCGAGGTGTCCCTTGCCTTGATCTCTCCACCTCTTGCGAGCCAGCCTGGTGAGGCCGCCCCTGAGGAGGTCTTGTGTCGTCCGCCTCGCGAGGCTTGGCCCCTCGCGAGGGTCTTGAATGTTTGCTGGTGAAGATAGGTCGTACGGGGCCGCTAGTGGAGCCACGTTGCGGGCCGTAGGCAGGAAAGTCTGGGGACCCCCGTTCCCAGAATGCCGACAGTAGCCCCCGGGCCCAAGGTGCGCTCGGGCTTGGCTTCGAGGCGAAGCCAAAGGGCAAGTGTGGAGCACCGCAGGCCCCAATAGCCTGGGGCCCCGCTCAACGTGTGGCGATTGATTGGACGTGGGCATCTCCACTTCCCCATGCTGCCTCAGCAACCGCCTGACTTGACGAGTCCCTATTGCATGCAGAAAAAAGGTCATTATTACCTTAGATCATGGAGGCCAGCGGTTGGCCTCCCCTTGGCTATAAATGGGTAGAGGGGTGGATCCCCCATCACCCATCTCTTCCTTTGCTTCTCCCGCTCGTTCTTATTTCTTGCTTCACTACCAGCAGCGACACCCATGGAGCCTACGAAGAGGCTCTCAGTGGCGGAGAAGGGGAAGTCTCGCCGAGAGGGGCCCTGCTCTCCACCGCCCAAGAGGGGGCGCGGTCGTCCCCGCAAACACGTTGCGACCCCCACCGCGTCCCCTCGTGGCCGCAGCCGCGCCTCTTCTCGTGGTGGCGGCCGCCCATGTCGTGGCAGTCTTGTTGATGAGGTGAGGCATGCCGTGGTTGCGCGGCCTCCTCGGCCACGCTTCGATTCGGCGGAGATGATGTCGGAGTTCATCGTGTGGTCGGAGAACCTGGCCGGCACTTGGCTTCAGCTCCCACGCTTCTTTGTCGGTGAGCTACCAGCCACTGGTGTAGGTGGTCTTTGGCTGTAGGCGGACGGTTGTAGCAGCAAGGCTTCTTGGGTCGCGATCGAGGTCTCCGCCTCGGGCAACACGGTCCTAGACCGCGGCGTGCAAACATTCTGCGCGTGGATTGGGCAGGCGGTGTGCCCTCCACTTCAAGTACGACGGCGATGTGACCCTCTTCATGAGGGTATTTGGGGAAGATGGTCGCCGCGTCGGGTGCTGCCCCGAGGACAACGATGGAGACGAGGTGTTCGGCCTTGGCGATGGTCGTGACGAGGAGGAGGGCGGCTTCATCCTCGGTGCTGGCCATGGCTCGTCCAGCTATGGCGGCTCCTCGTCCGACAGCAGCTCCAGTAGTGGCGGCTACAACCAGCCGCCGCGCCCGCTTCGAAGGTGGCAGCGGGTCGACTCGCCACCGCGCTCCATTGAAGCGTGAGGAGGGGTCTGGCTGAGCTCGGGAGAGCGCCACAAGCCCGTCCTCGCGGCCTGTTGTGGGAGCGTGTTCCGCTTTTGTTTCGTTCTTCCTTCCCTTCCTGCATTAGAGAGAGACAAGTATGGGGCCCTGCTAGGGCATGCGACAATTATGGTTCCTAAGTGGCTGTGTTATGTTTATCATTCCTGTGTTGTGTTGCAGCGTAATGTTTTATGTATGCGTGTAGAATGACTTAGCTTGATGCGCCTGGGGTAGATTCCGCCTCGCGAGAAGCGCGTTCCCCAATGCCCGATGAGGTCTCCTATGCTCGGGAGGCGCCTGAGAATGGCAAAAATTTGCTAGGAAATCCTTATTCTTACGGACCCTAATCGTAGGCACTGCCGGCCGTAACGCTATGCTTCGCGTCGCGGTACCAGGGGGCACGGACTAAGAAGGGCGCGCTAGCTTGCGAGTGTAATGCCCCAAGACCGGAGCTCCAAATGCCTTCCTTGGTTTCCGAGATTCGTGGTGTGATTTGGTTTTGCTTGTTGCATTCATCTTTGCATCATGTGCATTGCATCATGTCATCATTCGCATTGCATCATGTCCTCATGCAACCCGTTTTAAAAACTCAACCAAATAAACCGTATGGATCTTCGATCCATTTAAACCGAGGGAATTCACATGGTGATTCTCTTTAAAACATATCCTCCCAATGATAGGAAGCTATATCAAATATTCCTTTAATTTGGAATTTATCACAACACACTTGCAAAATAACCCCATGCCTTTTCAGCTTCGAGTTGATCCTCAAACCTAGCCGGCAATTTCTTCTCCATTTTTTGAGGCTCCTCCGAAAATCTTATCATTTTTTGGAGACTTCTAATCCCTAGTCCTTGTTCAAACATTTTGAATTAAATTCAAATGACTTTGAATTTAATTCTTGCAATCATGTCCACTCCTATTGTTCATGGACCATACACATTTTCGCGAGTCCAGAAAAATTACCCTCGTGCGCAAATTCTTCCCCTAACCCCCCTCTTTCTTTTTCTCCTCTTTATTTGTTTTTTGTTAAAGGAAATAAGGAGGGAAGAGAGAGGGAGAGCAGCGCAATCAGTCCAGCCCATTTAACCTCAGGCCCACCTAACCTATAACCTAGGCCCAGCCGCTACTTAATCCATCTCCCTCGATCCCTGCCTCCATCGAACCCCACCTCCTCCTTCGTCCTCCTAGCGCCGCCAGGAGAGCGCGAACGCACGCAATCCCCATCCCTCTCTCCCTCGATCACTCGTCTCCCTCTCCTCCCTCGCCCCACCACCATGCTCGGGAGAGGAGGCCCTGCGCCCGATCCATGTCCTCTTCCTTCCTCCCTGTCGCCCGCCTTCTCTTCCGGCAGCGTCGCCACGCATGCACCCACTGTCGCCCCGCCTCCGTTCGGCTCCCTAGCCGGAGGCCGCCACCGCGGCCCTGCTGGACACTGGAGACCCGGAGCGCCTCCGCCCCTGCCATGGGCACCGCTTCTGTCTTCCCACCGCCCAGCATCACCCCCGCGCTCTCCTCCTCGCCTTCAAGCCCCGCGCCCGGTTCCCGAGGTCTCGTGCCGCCGGACCTCTCCTGCACCTCCGCCGCATGCAGGGGCCCCCGTGCCAAGTTCGTCGTTGGCCTCTGTTGACTCTGCGTCGAGCAGAGTGTGTTCATCCCCGTGTCTTCGCGCCTCTGGCAGGTCCATCTCTGTGACCGCCAGTGGCCCTCGTGTCTTTCCCTGCCATGCTTGTCCGGACAGATCCGGAGGTCTGCCGCCCCTTGCCGCCCGTTCACCCGTCCCGCTGCCTCCGTCGATCGTCTCCTGGAGGAAGTGACGAGGCAGCAGACAGCGCCTGTGTTTACCCGCGATCCCCTACTCGCATGCCTTCCTCCCGCATCACGCCCGTCCTCAAGCCCCGCCGCGAGACCCCTAGCTCAAACCGCAAGCATCAAAGTTCCACTAAGGTCACCGTATTTTTTTTCCGCCAAGTGCAACGACTCTAAGTACCACTACCGTCGCTAAGACCAAGATGGCGCCAAAAGTACCAAGACGAATGGGAACGACTACCGAGGTCCCTCCAAGTTCGACCAAGATTGCCGTGTACAACTACCGTCGACTCGGATTACGCCAAGTACACCGTCGGCCTTGGTTTCGCCAAGACCACCTCGAGTACGACTACACGACCGCAATACAAGTTCCGCGTACCACTATCGTCACAAGAACCGAGTCCGGCATGTCCGAAGACCCCAAGTACCATGACGCCCGAAGACATCGGATTCATCAAGTTCATCCTCGAAAACGAGTACGACTACACGTTGTTGGGCCGAGTACCACCGATGACCATGAACAACTATAAAACATGAACCACTACTTCCCTCGACGACCCGTGAACGACTACTTCCTCTACTTTCCTCGACGAACTTGAACCACTCCATAATTGCACTTTTGGGAGGGTATAACCGCCGGTATGATGCCCGTGGACCGTATGCATGTGATGTATTGTATGAGATGCACATGTTTGCACCATGGTCGAATCGCTACTTGGTCGGTCCTCCTCGTTTGCCGCTAACCCGTGGGAACCCGGTATCCGGGATCACCCCACCATCTTTTGCACGCTCCCGCCACACTTCCTTTGCACCGGTATCTCCATTAGCTACCGGAACCGATATGTTGTCGTGGCATCATTTTCGGATTTGTTGCCATGGCACCCCTTTCGTTTTCGCCACGATGACAAATGCTTCATAATATGCTCATGTCAACATTTTCATAAAATTGCATAAACTTGAACATGTCATCCACATCATTATAATAATATTTAAAATGTTTAAATTGTTGTTGCATTAAATTGCTAATGTACATGAGGATTTACCGAAATTGTTGTTTGATGTTTCCGGTCTCATTTAAAATGCCTAACTGTGTATTTTACTCATGTTTCACCTCTTTCCATGTTAAGAGCATTTAATATTGTTGGGTACATAACCGAG
The DNA here is from genome assembly GCF_018294505.1 of Triticum aestivum. NCBI lineage: Eukaryota > Viridiplantae > Streptophyta > Magnoliopsida > Poales > Poaceae > Triticum > Triticum aestivum. The sequence continues at coordinate 232,458,915 of NC_057794.1, read as the reverse complement.
AGAGAACTAAATAATCGACTGTGGTGTTTTGTCAATATGCATACCGATGCATATTGAGCTCCACTTAACTTGTAGTGTTGTTCGTGCACTTTGCCATGCCATGCATATTTAAACCGGACATGCATCATACTTGGTTGTGCATCATGTCATGTTTATGTGATGGTTGTTTACTATGTTGCTTGCTTCTTTCCGGGTAGCTTCTCTCGTTAGCTTCGGTTCTGTTCCGGAGTTGTGAGGATCCGTTCGACTACGTCCGTTTGTCTTCTTCATGGACTCGTTCTTCTTCCTTGCGGGATCTCAAGCAAGATGATCATACCCTTGAAATCAGTTATATATTTTCTTGCTAATTGTTCACTCTATTGCGCTATGCCGCGCTACCTACCACTTGCTATATCATGCCTCCCATATTGCCATGTCAAGCCTCTAACCCAACTTTCCTAGCAAACCGTTGTTCGGCTATGTTATCGCTTTGCTCAGCCCCTCTTATAGCATTGCTAGTTGCAGGTGAAGACGAAGCTGGTTCCATGTTGGAACATGGATATTGTTGGGATATCACAACATCTCTTATTTAATTAATGCATCTATATACTTGGTAAAGGGTGGAAGGCTCGGCCTTAAGCCTAGTATTTTGTTCCTCTCTTGCCGCCCTAGTTTCCATCATACCCGTGTTATGTTCCTTGATTTTGCGTTACTTACGCGGTTGGGGGAATGGGACCCTCTTGACAGTTCGCTTTGAATAAAACTCCTCCAGCAAGGCCCAACCTTGGTTTTAACATTTGCCACCTAAGCCATTTTCCCTTGAGTTCTGCAGACTCAAGGGTCATCTTTATTTTAAACCCCCGGATCAATGCTCCTCTGAGTGTTGGTCCAACCTGTCAGCCGCCGGTGGCCACCAAGGGCAACTCTGGACTAGCCTACCAGAAGTTTGGACAACTCGGTGTGCCCTGAGAATTAGATATGTGCAGCTCCTATCGGGATTTGTCGGCACATTCGGGTGGCTTTGCTGGTCTTGTTTTACCATTGTTGAAATGTCTTGTAACCGGGATTCCGAGCCTAATCGGGTCTTCCTGGGAGAAGGAATATCCTTCGTTGACCGTGAGAGCTTGTGATGGGCTAAGTTGGGACACCCCTGCAGGGTTTGAACTTTCGAAAGCCGTGCCCGCGGTTATGGGCAGATGGGAATTTGTTAATATCTGGTTGTAGAGAACATGACACTTAACTTAATTAAAATGAATCAACCGCGTGTGTAGCCGTGATGTTCTATTCTCGACGGAGTCCGGGAAGTGAACACGGTTTTGGAGTTATGTTTGAACGTAAGTAGTTTCAGGATCACTGTTGATCACTCTAGCTTCACGACCGTTGCGTTGCTTCTCTTCTCGCTCTTATTTGCATATGCTAGCCACCATATATGCTTAGTGCTTGCTGCAGCTCCACCTCACTACCTTCTCCTTCCCATAACCTTAAATAGTCTTGATCTCGCGGGTGTGATATTGCTGAGTCCTCGTGACTCGGAGATACTTCCAAACAGTTGTAGGTGCCGATGATACCGGTGCAGGTGACGCAACCCAGCTCATATGGGAGCTCGATGAAGATCTTGGTCATTGTTTTGTTTTGTTTCCTTTTGATCAGTAGTGGAGCTCAGTTGGAACGATCGGGGATCTAGCATTTGGGGTTGTCTTCTTTTATTTTGGTTCTGTAGTCGGAACTTGATTGTATTCCGGATGATGTATGTTTAACTTGTATTTGTGTGAAGTGGCGATTGTAAGACAACTCTTTATCCCTTTCTTATTCATTACATGGGATTGTGTGAAGATTACCCCACTTGCGACTAGACTACCATGTGGCTATGCCTCTAAGTCGTGCCCCGACACGTGGGAAATATAGCCACATTGTGGGTGTTACAAGTTGGTATCAGATCCATCCCCGACTTAGGAGCCCGCTTGCTTGATCGAATCACTAATGTTGTTGAGTCTAGAACAAAATGTTTTGAGTCTTAGGATTATATATATCGGAGAGTACGATTCTTTTTACTCCTCAGTCCCTCGGTCGCTCTGGTGACGCCTCCTGACGTAGAGTTTTAACTCTTCTCTCCTCAAATTTCACGAAATTTGTTTTAGGATCACGCGGGTATCTTGGAATCGTTTCGATGCTTTTGTGACGTGAACATTGTTCTTGGTGCCTCCTGACATTTATGGGTTGTGGCAGTGTCCCGGGGAGTTGAGCTCTGAGGTGTTGTCGTCACAATTTTATCGTTGCAGTTCTGGAATACCTAAGTTCGCCGACATCGAAAATCTCTTTTTTGCAGTTATTGGTGAGATAACCTTGACGCCACCCAGTACTGGGGCGGGAGTTCAGGAGTATTGCCATAACTTGTATAATGGATGTTTTTTCGAAGGTTGAGGTACATGATTTCTGAAGGTTTCTTGGTTGTGTGTTGAAGGATGGATACAACTGGATGTAGGATTTGTTAGTTTGGGTGAGATATTATGCTTCCCCTGTATCCCCAACACCTGATTGCATAACTAGAAAGTTTCGGGAGTTTATAAGTGGAAATTCAAGTAGATCCTAGAATAATCTTTCCAACAGACACATGATACGATATGGGATCTATCATATGTTTGTTTCCGGCTTATTCTGCAAGCCAATCCTCTATTTTTTGTTTTGATTTGTGGTATTCGAATTGCTTCAATGTCAAGTGTTGATTCCATACCTTTCCTAAGCGGTGTTCTCATATATCTATGTGGATGCTAATCTTTCTTGCTTATCGAGATTGTCATGTTAATTCTTTCCAACCGGTGTGCTTCTCTTCAAGTGGATCCTATCATTTTCAACATCCGCAAGATCAATTCTAAGCTTTTTGTGACGCCCCCGATTCAATCGTACACTAATCATGCACACAAATGTGTACGATCAAGATCAGGGACTCACGGGAAGATATCACAACACAACTCTAAAACATAAATAAGTCATACAAGCATCATAATACAAGCCAGGAGCCTCGAGGGCTCGAATACAAGTGCTCGATCATAGACGAGTCAGCGGAAGCAACAATATCTGAGTGCAGACATAAGTTAAACAAGTTGCCATAAGATGGCTAGCACAAACTGGGATACAGATCGAAAGAGGCGCAGGCCTCCTGCCTGGGATCCTCCTAACTACTCCTGGTCGTCGTTAGCGGGCAGCACATAGTAGTAGGCACCTCCTGAGTAGTAGTCATCATCGACGGTGGCGTCTGGCTCCTGGGCTCCATCGTCTGGCCGCAGCAACCGGGTAAAGAAAGGGAGGAAAAGGGGGAACAAGGCAACCGTGAGTACTCATCCAAAGTACTCGCAAGCAAGGAGCTACACTACATATGCATGGATATATGTGTAAAGGGCCATATCAGTGGACTGAACTGCAGAATGCCAGAATAAGAGGGGGATAGCTAGTCTTATCGAAGACTACGCTTCTGGTCACCTCCGTCTTGCAACAGGTAGAAGAGGGTAGGTTGAAGTCCTCCAAGTAACATCGCATAGCATAATCCTACCCAGCGATCCCCTCCTCGTAACCCTGAGAGAGAGCGACCACCGGGTTATATCTGGCACTTGGAAGGGTGTGTTTTATTAAGTATCCAGTTCTAGTTGTCATAAGGTCAAGGTACAAGTCGTCCTGTTACCGAAGATCACGGCTATTTGAATAGATTTAACTTCCCTGCAGGGGTGCACCACATAACCCAACACGCTCGATCCCATTTGGCCGGACACACTTTCCTGGGTCATGCCCGGCCGCGGAAGATCAACACGTCGTAGCCCCACCTAGGCATAAGAGAGAGGTCAGCACGTCGGTCTAAACCTAAGCGCACAGGGGTCTGGGCCCATCGCCCTTAGCACACCTGCACGTTGCGAGGGCGGCCGAAAGCAGACCTAGCCTAGCAGGCGTTCCAGTCCAATCCGGCGCACGCCGCTCCGTCGCTGACGTCACGAAATGCTTCGGCTGATACCACGATGCCGGGATACCCATAACTACTCCCACGTAGATGGTTAGTGCGTATAAGGTCAACGACCCAACTCAGATCCAATACCAAGATCTCGTTAAGCGTGTTAAGTATCCGCGAACGCCGAACAGGGCCAGGCCCACCTGTCTCCTAGGTGGTCTCAACCTGCCCTGTCGCTCCGCCACAAAGTAACAGTCGGGGGCCGTCGGGAACCCAGGCCCACCTCTACCGGGATGGAGCCACCTGTCCTTTCAGCCCCCTCATCAGAATCACTTGCGGGTACTCATCGAGCTGACCCGACTTTAGTCACCATCTGTATAGTATGTATGTATGTATAGTATATACCCGTGATCACCTCCCGAGTGATCACGGCCCAATAGTATAGCAAGGCAGACTGACAAGAATGTAGGGCCAATGATGATAAACTAGCATCCTATACTAAGTATTTAGGATTGCAGGTAAGGTATCAACAGATGTAGCAACAATGTCAGGCTATGCATCAGAATAGGATTAACGGAAAGCAGTAACATGCTACACTACTCTAATGCAAGAAGTATAGAGGAGAATAGGCGATATCTGGTGATCAAGGGGGGGCTTGCCTGGTTGCTCTGGCAAGAGAGAGGGGTCGTCAACTCTGTAGTCGTACTGGGCAACAGCAGCGTCGGTCTCGTAGTCTACCAGAGAGAAGAGGGGGAAGAAACAATGAATACCATGCAAACAGATGCATATCAGGACAACAAGCAGAGCTAGACGTGTTCTAACGCGGTCTGAGGTGATACCGGTGAAGGGGGGAAACATCCGGGAAAGTATCCCCGGTGTTCCGTGTTTTCGGACAAATGAACCGGAGGTGAAATGTTGCAGGTTCACTATGCTAGGGACTCGTGGCGGACGAACGGGCTGCGTATCCGGATTCGTCTCGTCGTTCTGAGCAACTTTCATGTAGGAAGTTTTTCCATCTGAGCTACGGTTATTTTATATTAATTTTTTATGTTTTTAAATCATTTTTAGGATTAATTTAAATATTTTAATTCAACATTATCCAGAACAGTGTTTGCTGACGTCATCATGACGTCAGCATGACGTCAGCAGTCAACAGGGATGTTGACTGGTCAACTGATGTGTGGGTCCCGTTCGTCATTGACTAAGACTAATTAACAGTAGTTAGGTTATCTTAGTAGGTTAATTAGGTTTAATTAGTTAATTAACAGATAATTAGCAAGTTAATTGTCAGGATTAATTAAGTTAATCAACTCGTTAATTAATTAATTAATTAATTTTAACTAATTTTTATTTCCTTTTCTCCTCTTTTTAACTACTCGGGCGTGGGCCCCATCTGTCATAGGCCCAGGGCCTAACGGGCTAACGGGTGTGGGCATGGGCACAGGGGCAAACGCCGGGCGTCGGACCCAGGCGCGGCTAGCCGGGGCCGCGGCCACGGGCATCGACGGGACAAGGGCGGGTGCACGCGAGGTCGGGCGTGCGGACGCACGCGCAGGGGCGCGGCCGGCGAGCGGGAAGGCGCTGGCACGGCAGCGGCAGCAGAAGCATCAGCGGGGCAAGGCCACGACGGATGGGGTCGCGTGTGAGCGTGTGTGGCATTGCGGGCACGCACGGGAGGGCGCCAGGGCGAGGCGAGGGTGGCCGGGCGTAGCTGTGGGGCGCGGTGGTCAGGTACGGCGATAGAGGAAAAGAGAGGGAGGCAGAGGCTGGGGCCTCACTTGCGTTGAAGGGAAGCGGAGGCGGCGAGGCTCGGGGTCGGCCGTTGAGGAGGAGGACGGGGACGGTCCGGCGGTGGCAACGCGGACGAGGGCGAGGCGGCCGAGGCGGAGGCAGACGGGGGCGATGATGCGTACGTCGACGTGGTGGCCCCCCGGCCTCGATCCAGCGGTGTAGACGAAGCAGGGGTCGACGACGGTCCTTCCAGCAAGATCCCAGGCGGCAGGGTGAGTGCGCGGGCGGGCGAGGTCGACGGCGGCCATGGCGAGGCGGCTCCGGCGAGCAGACGAGCGGTGCGGGCTCCGGGCGGCATCCAATCGGCGAGGGGCGGCGCGGTCGTCAGGGAGGCGGGGTAGTTCGTGCGGGGCGACGGGGATGGGCGCCGTGGGCTCGTTCCCTCGATCCAAATCTGGATCGGGGAGGGGGAGAATGAACGAGTGGGGGAGGGAGTGGTGGTCGTGGGGCAGAGTGGGGAGATCGTGGGGATGGTTGGGCTCGGGTCTGAGGCGACTCGCCTCTGTCCTCGGTGTGCGGCGGTGCGAGAGGGAGTGGGGAGAATCGGGGGAGTGAGTGGGCAACGGGGTTAGGGTTTCGGGTGGGAGGCCATATAGGCCATGGGGTGGCCGGTTGGGCCTTTGCCCAGTTGGGCCGGCCAGCTGGGCCATCTGGCCCAGTGAGGGAGGGGGGTTCCTTTTCCTCTCTTCGGTTTCTTTTACCTTTTTTTTCTGATTTTGTTTTCTTTTAGTTTCTTTTTCTGTTTTAGCTTAGTTTCAATAAAATACAAAAGTGGCACCTAAAATAGTGTTACAATTTATGCCACTGCCACAAACAGTTTAGCACTGAAATAAAATAGTTTTGGAATTGTTTATTATTTTAAAAGCATTTGAATAACTGTTTTGCCACTATTTATTTATTATAGTGCATCTAACTACTTTATAACAGTGTGTCTTCTCCACCAATATTTATTATGAATTACTTGCTACATTTAGAACATTTTAGTTTTGACTTTTGAAAACTTTTCTAGTTTAACTTTAATTCAAATTTGAATTTGAACGAGTTTTGAATCATTGCGAGATTATCAACAGTAATCGTTGTGACGTGGCCACATTAGCATAGGTTCACTGTTGCTTAATTATCCGGGCGTCACAATTCTCCTCCACTACAAGAAATCTCGTCCCGAGATTTAAGAGGTAGAGAAGGGGGGAAAGGTCTAGTTACGAAATTCGAATGGATCTTCTCGGCCTTGGTTGCTCTTCTCGAAGAGGTCGATCCCTTACATTAACGTCTTCATTTCTCTGCTTCAGGTCATCATGGTGAAGTCATCCTTTTCTTCGGGAACTCCAACACTTACGAATAGGTAAGGGCCAGCTCGGCTACGACAGAATGCTTGTGAGGGAAAACAATCTGAGGTTAACCCATGGATGAGCATAAGATTATCTCTTGAGTTGAACATATAAAATACAACGAGTAAGGTACGAAGGTACAATAAGAGGTTCCAAGCGGATACATAATTGCTCGAAGTCTGAACCAGAGTGAGAAAGGGGTTCAGAGTAGCGAGAGTAAGTATTGTGTCCGATACCAGAATAGAGCACTAGGAAGGTGGCCCGTAAATTAAATACGAAGCCAAGCGCGAGGAATAAGTTTGGAAACAGGGGGTATAGGAGAGTCAGGTTTCGGTCCTGTGGAACTGTGGGTTATGGGCCCACCATGTGGGTTAAAAGCAGGAAGGGCGATGACGTCTTGCACAATCATGTAAGCAAGGCATGTCAGAGGATAGCCTATCAGTTATGTTGACTGCATCGTTGGTACCAAGGGCGATGGACGAAGAGAACCATTTTCCTACTCGTTGAAACGAGGCGGACCAATAGGCAAAGTTCTCGTCCATCGGTGGTTACCAAAATGTCATCAACAATAGTAACACGGTCTTACTGACAGAGTTGTACACCGAGGTGTTTACATATGCAGGAGAATATTATTGCTGAGATCATATAGATCACAAAAACGTTAAACCAACCAATGAAATGGAAAATATGGTTATTAGATTAAACAGAACAATGGGAAGGAAAATGTGTTTAAACACATACTTCCAGGGAATATCCTTCCCAAGGACAAGCAGAGCAAGATATCCATGATAGGATATAAAGTAGAAAACACTTTAGGTAAGGGGAGAGAAATTTCATGACATTACCCATACAACGGTGTTCGGATAATTGAGCAAGAAACATTTAGCATTGTGCTTCAAATGTTTTTATTGAAAATCAGAGTACCACAGACATGCTTCGAGATGGCATTGACATGGTCTTCAAGCAAAGGTCGGACTTTGGATACACAAAGGATCCATCATGATAAACTTATTAAACAAGGCATTCAATTTCCCCATGGGAAATGGTTGACCTTGTTAAAAAGGAAACTATAACAATAGGGCCTCCGACCAGATGGGCTACGAATGACACCACCTTACCGGGTCATATTAAGACCAAAGTTATAACTCTTGGAATTATGTTCCAACCATCATATCAGACCCGAGATTTGGATCTGATTGGTGTCAGGATACCTCAGACTCATGATGCCTGAGAAGGAAGGGTATAACTCAATTTGACGTGATGGAGTTGCAAGATTCTCGGGAAATAAACTATGGAAGCATGTTCCAAAACAAGTGTTCATCATTAAATCAAGGAGAGGGGGGAGATGGCTGGTGGACTCAGCGCTAATTAATTGAGATTTCCAAAAAAAATGGATTTCCACAATTATATGAACAAAGAGATAACATTTGCCAGATCAAATGATATAATGATGTATGCTCGAGGACAGCATACACATTTAAACATTGGTTGAAAGGTGCACCCGAATATGGGCTGGGTTGCACGACCAACGTCGGAATGGTGATTCAATAATCAATAGTCTAAGAATGAACGACCGACCATTAACTTCAAAGCAAGAGGGTTGCTAGAAGGGCAGAATCCAAACAGCACCGTTCACTTGTGGGTACCCCGGTTGGAATCAACACGAGGACCATGAAAGAATGGTGATGGTGAGAAGTATCACTATACCAAGAATTCTCAAGAGGTGGTGAAATTCTCACTACATTCTTGACATAAAAGATGGTAATACTCCAAGGTGAAGAAGAACAATTGCTGGATAGCAAGGAACTCAAGGTATAACACAAAACACAAACAAGTTTGTGTTGGGGGAAGGTAAGAATGTTGTCGATGATTACACAAATCATCAAGGGGCAAGGATGGTATTTCCCATCATGAATTCGATTGATATCTTGGAAGAGCTCGGAATGCTGATGATGATCACGACACATTTGTCAAGAGATTCCATGAAGATGTAATCGATCGGCGATGACATCAAGTCAAAGGAATGATGAAGCGAAAGGTTATTGGAACCATGGATATGATACAAACTCGAAATCAAGCTTGCTATTCAAGGCGAAATGCTATGACGAGTAAGTTCGACATAAGTTGAGCTCATCGTCGAAAATTGTGCTCCAGGAATAAAGAGCAGGTAGCACAGCTAAAATTTAGCACGATAATGATATAGCCGACCAGGCTAGGAGTGACTTGAAGGATTAATAAACTCATAAGCAACGAAGATTACTTAGAGTTATTGAACCGTAGTGCAGACTCGGTTCACATATCGGTGTTCTCGGTTGACGACAACCCAGAACCTAGGAAAATTGGAATCGGTGAGAAATAACAGTTGACGAAGAACCCATAAAAAGTTATGCAGTTCCATGATGTTTTCGAGATACCAGAGTGTAATACTCGATGGTAGATCAAAGTAAAGGTTGGACATGTGCAAAGATCTGCAGAAGACAAGTACTTCAACTTGTCCGAGAAATGGTATTTAAAGGAGAACATGGCCGGAACAACGATTGCAAAATGCCAGATCTTAGATATAAGATAAACTTATACCAAGGAAATATTTATTTGAAGAGAAGCTTTAATGATACGATCTACATTGTTTCCATGGGCATGAACACAAAGGTTCAAGGTCGACTCCCACTTCTTCAATGCATAACCTTTCATTCACTTCTCTAGATAAAAATGATTTCAGTGTCAAAACCTACCTGGTGAATTATCAGAGGAGTATGACCCGTGAAAACTTTCGAGTTCATACAGACTAAGGAAGGCATAAGTTCAACCCATCGGGGCTTCTTAGAACATATACCACAAGTTTCAAAAGTAAATACACAAGCTCGAAAGCAGAGCATGGTTGGCCAAGCAGAGGATACAATTTACCAAAGGCAATATACACCCGTGGAAAGGCTCACAAGGTTATTGAATATGAAGGACGATGTCGGATGAAATCCAACAATGGGTCGGGCGATCCACAACGGAGCTGATGTGAGTATATGTACTCAACCAGAGGAAGAAGAATGCACGTGTATCATATTATAGAACATCTGAATAATTCGATGCTTAGATAACAAAGAAATTACGATTTCCAAAACAAAGGATCAGAAGTAGTCGCTTTGATCAAGGATGGATAAGTTGGATAGACCAGAGGCACAATTGACGATAAATAGTTTGGTCGAGAACCAGCTCATGTTCAAAAATGATGTCTGAGCCAGAAAGATAATTTAGAAGGGTTGATAGATGATTGTGTGCATTCGCACACATGTTGAATCAATAGGATCAAAATGATGGTGTCAAAAGATACTAGTGAATATTGCCAGATATATGGGAAGCATCCATAATGCTAGTAGACAAGTATTTGCAGAGCACTAAGCTGCTAAGGATTTTCGGAGGATTGAATAGTATTTAAAAGACTTTTGTGAAACACCTGAACAACTGGGGATGAGCGGATACTCAGAAAGTGCGAGAAATTATTCTTAGTGGTATTCAGGTGGCAAAGAACTGCAAGGCAGTAGGCACAAAATATTCTCAGGGTATCTTGTAATAACAAGATCGACTAGGAATAAAAGTAAGCATGACAGGTGTAAGTATTTATCCATAGGGATATTTTGGTGGAAGGGAATTGCAAAAGCAACGGGCACAAGGTCTCAAGAGAAAATCGGAGAGTATCTTCGAAATCTTCGGGTGCAGCCAGCGATCATCTGGACTGAAGGGGCTCTTCGGGAGAAAGTGTTTTCGAGAACCTAAAGTTAGATTTTAGAAAATCATTTAACCCGAATAGAAGAGAGATTAGAGTCCCAGAGTATAGACAAGGAGTAAAAGATCCTAATACCACCCAATGGCGACGTGGGCCCATGGGCCGCACAGCCATGTTAGTAAAACAGTTTTCATCGACTAGACTCAACTTCGGCCAAGGAGTATGGAAGGGGGATTCCTACAGGCAGTCGGCTCTGATACCAACTTGTGACGCCCCCGATTCAATCGTACACTAATCATGCACACAAATGTGTACGATCAAGATCAGGGACTCACGGGAAGATATCACAACACAACTCTAAAATATAAATAAGTCATACAAGCATCATAATACAAGTCAGGGGCCTCGAGGGCTCGAATACAAGTGCTCGATCATAGACGAGTCAGCGGAAGCAACAATATCTGAGTACAGACATAAGTTAAACAAGTTGCCATAAGATGGCTAGCACAAACTGGGATACAGATCGAAAGAGGCGCAGGCCTCCTGCCTGGGATCCTCCTAACTACTCTTGGTCGTCGTTAGCGGGCAGCACGTAGTAGTAGGCACCTCCTGAGTAGTAGTCATCGTCGACGGTGGCGTCTGGCTCCTGGGCTCCATCGTCTGGCCGCAGCAACCGGGTAAAGAAAGGGAGGAAAAGGGGGAACAAGACAACCGTGAGTACTCATCCAAAGTACTCGCAAGCAAGGAGCTACACTACATATGCATGGATATATGTGTAAAGGGCCATATCAGTGGACTGAACTGCAGAAGGCCAGAATAAGAGGGGGATAGCTAGTCTTATCGAAGACTACGCTTCTGTTCACCTCCGTCTTGCAACAGGTAGAAGAGGGTAGGTTGAAGTCCTCCAAGTAACATCGCATAGCATAATCCTACCCGGCGATCCCCTCCTCGTAACCCTGAGAGAGAGCGACCACCGGGTTATATCTGGCACTTGGAAGGGTGTGTTTTATTAAGTATCCAGTTCTAGTTGTCATAAGGTCAAGGTACAACTCCAATTCGTCCTGTTACCGAAGATCACGGCTATTTGAATAGATTTAACTTCCCTGCATGGGTGCACCACATAACCCAACACGCTCGATCCCATTTGGCCGGACACACTTTCCTGGGTCATGCCCGGCCGCGGAAGATCAACACGTCGTAGCCCCACCTAGGCATAAGAGAGAGGTCAGCACGCCGGTCTAAACCTAAGCGCACAGGGGTCTGGGCCCATCGCCCTTAGCACACCTGCACGTTGCGAGGGCGGCCGAAAGCAGACCTAGCCTAGCAGGCGTTCCAGTCCAATCCGGCGCGCGCCGCTCCGTCGCTGACGTCACGAAATGCTTCGGCTGATACCATGACGCCGAGATACCCATAACTACTCCCACGTAGATGGTTAGTGCGTATAAGGTTAACGACCCAACTCAGATCAAATACCAAGATCTCGTTAAGCGTGTTAAGTATCCGCGAACGCCGAACAGGGCCAGGCCCACCTGTCTCCTAGGTGGTCTCAACCTGCCCTGTCGCTCCGCCACAAAGTAACAGTCGGGGGCCGTCGGGAACCCAGGCCCACCTCTACCGAGATGGAGCCACCTGTCCTTTCAGCCCCCTCATCAGAATCACTTGCGGGTACTCATCGAGCTGACCCGACTTTAGTCACCATCTGTATAGTATGTATGTATGTATAGTATATACCCGTGATCACCTCCCGAGTGATCATGGCCCAATAGTATAGCAAGGCAGACTGACAAGAATGTAGGGCCAATGATGATAAACTAGCATCCTATACTAAGTATTTAGGATTGCAGGTAAGGTATCAACAGATGTAGCAACAATGTCAGGCTATGCATCAGAATAGGATTAACGGAAAGCAGTAACATGCTACACTACTCTAATGCAAGCAGTATAGAGGAGAATAGGCGATATCTGGTGATCAAGGGGGGGGGCTTGCCTGGTTGCTCTGGCAAGAGAGAGGGGTCGTCAACTCTGTAGTCGTACTGAGCAACAGCAGCGTCGGTCTCGTAGTCTACCAGAGAGAAGAGGGGGAAGAAACAATGAATACCATGCAAACAGATGCATATCAGGACAACAAGCAGAGCTAGACGTGTTCTAACGCGGTCTGAGGTGATACCGGTGAAGGGGGGAAACATCCGGGAAAGTATCCCCGGTGTTCCGTGTTTTCAGACAGATGAACCAGAGGTGAAATGTTGCAGGTTCACTATGCTAGGGACGCGTGGCGGACGAACGGGCTGCGTATCCGGATTCGTCTCGTCGTTCTGAGCAACTTTCATGTAGGAAGTTTTTCCATCTGAGCTACGGTTATTTTATATTAATTTTTTATGTTTTAAATCATTTTAGGATTAATTCAAATATTTTAATTCAACATTATCCAGAACAGTGTCTGCTGACGTCATCATGACATCAGCAGTCAACAGGGATGTTGACTGGTCAACTGATGTGTGGGTCCCGTTCGTCATTGACTAAGACTAATTAACAGTAGTTAGGTTATCTTAGTAGGTTAATTAGGTTTAATTAGTTAATTAACAGATAATTAGCAAGTTAATTGTCAGGATTAATTAACTTAATCAACTCGTTAATTAATTAATTAATTATTAATTAATTATTTTAACTAATTTTTATTTCATTTTCTCCTCTTTTTAACTACTGGGGCGTGGGCCCCATCTGTCATAGGCCCAGGGCCTAACGGGCTAACGGGTGCGGGCATGGGCACCGGGGCAAACGCCGGGCGTCGGACCCAGGCGCGGCTAGCCGGGGCCGCGGCCACGGGCATCGACGGGACAAGGGCGGGTGCACGCGAGGTCGGGCGTGCGAACGCACGCGCAGGGGCGCGGACGGCGAGCGGGAAGGCGCTGGCACGGCAGTGGCAGCAGAAGCATCAGCGGTGCGAGGCCACGACGGATGGGGTCGCGTGTGAGCGCGTGTGGCATTGCGGGCATGCACGGGAGGGCGCCAGGGCGAGGCGAGGGTGGCCGGGCGCAGCTGTGGGGCGCGGTGGTCGGGTACGGCGATAGAGGAAAAGAGAGGGAGGCAGAGGCTGGGGCCTCACTTGCGTTGAAGGGAAGCGGAGGCGGTGAGGCTCGGGGTCGGCCGTTGAGGAGGAGGACGGGGACGGTCCGGCGGTGGCAACGCGGACGAGGGCGAGGCGGCCGAGGCGGAGGCAGACGGGGCGATGATGCGTACGTCGACGTGGTGGCCCCCGGCCTCGATCCAGCGGCGTAGACGAAGCAAGGGTCGACGACGGTCCTTCCAGCGAGATCCCAGGCGGCAGGGTGAGTGCGCGGGCGGGCGAGGTCGACGGCGGCCATGGCGAGGTGGCTCCGGCGAGCGGACGAGCGGTGCGGGCTCCGGGCGGCATCCAATCGTCGAGGGGCGGCGCGGTCGTCAGGGCGGCGGGGTAGTTCGTGTGGGGCGACGGGGATGGGCGCCGTGGGCTCGTTCCCTCGATCCAAATCTGGATCGGGGAGGGGGAGAATGAACGAGTGGGGGAGGGAGTGGTGGTCGTGGGGCAGAGTGGGGAGATCGTGGGGATGGTTGGGCTCGGGTCTGAGGCGACTCGCCTCTGTCCTCGGTGTGCGGCGGCGCGAGAGGGAGTAGGGAGAATCGGGGGAGTGAGTGGGCAACGGGGTTAGGGTTTCGGGTGGGAGGCCATATAGGCCATGGGGTGGCCGGTTGGGCCTTTGCCCAGTTGGGCCGGCCAGCTGGGCCATCTGGCCCAGTGAGGGAGGGGGGTTCCTTTTCCTCTCTTCGGTTTCTTTTACCTTTTTTTTCTGATTTTGTTTTCTTTTAGTTTTTTTTCTGTTTTAGCTTAGTTTCAATAAAATACAAAAGTGGCACCTAATATAGTGTTACAATTTATGCCACTGCCACAAACAGTTTAGCACTGAAATAAAATAGTTTTGGAATTGTTTATTATTTTAAAAGCATTTGAATAACTGTTTTGCCACTATTTATTTATTATAGTGCATCTAACTACTTTATAACAGTGTGTCTTCTCCACCAATATTTATTATGAATTACTTGCTACATTTAGAACATTTTAGTTTTGACTTTTGAAAACTTTTCTAGTTTAACTTTAATTCAAATTTGAATTTGAACAAGTTTTGAATCATTGCGAGATTATCAACAGTAATCATTGTGACGTGGCCACATTAGCATAGGTTCACTGTTGCTTAATTATCCGGGCGTCACACTTTTCCTCAACGTCGTTCGTTTCATCCATCCCAAGTTGTCTTTGTTTTCCTACCCTCCCACCCTTTTTCTTCAAGGACTTGGATTTCTAATCAAGTTTCATTTTTTATGGGAAGTCTCTCCATTCCTTTCTGTCAATGTTCTTACCCGGTGGTTCTCATGAAGATGCTCTACAAGTTCATCATTCTTCGTTCTCTTTCTTCTCCGATGGATTCAAGTCAAGCTTTGTCGATCATATCCTTTCCTCGTTTCAAATGTTTCTCATGCCGGTGCACCTCTTAATCATTCCTCGCTTACTATTCAATTGTTACGGAGTGCGAAGATATCTCGGAAGATTCGTTTCCATTCTCAATCTGTTCAAGCTGTTTTGAGGATGTTATCTCATTCAAGCCATTTAATTCAACTGGCGTAATCTCTCTTTTAAATCGTTCAACGGTGTTTTCTTTTGAGTGGGCCTTAACCCACAGGTCTTTTCCCAGGATCTTACCTGACTCTTCTATTTTTCCCGTAGTTACTCCCAAATTCTTCTCCAAGTTTGACGTAAGAATGAATTATCATCAGTCATATGCATTTCTCTAAGATCTTTCAAATTCTTTTCATTGTTGATTCAAACTTTATATTCAATTTTCTTCCGAAGTGCATCAACAATTCATGGTGGTGTTTCTCGTCGTCATTCTCTGCATTTGAAGACCGAAGAAGAGTTTCTCCTCCAAATCTTACCCATTCTTCCAAAGATGCAAACTTCAAGCTTGTTGACATCCTCTCATAATTGTTTTCCATTGTGAGAATTCTTTTCACCCATCCGGAGCAATTCAAGAGTCTTTTCAGTTTGATTCTCCAAAGACCATCATTGTGGGTTTATTCATTCTCAGCTTTCAGCTCTCATTCTCCAAATCGTACCGGTGCATCATTCAAGCATTCTTTAATCAGCCTGCGATCTCTTCGTTCTCTTGCATCTTTATTCTCTTAAGTATCTTCGTTCATTTTTCAATCCTTCCTGGTGAATTGTGCTTTTGCCACTTTCATTTTCAATTCTTACGGTGGTTTGTTCAAGAGTTCTCTTCCTTGGTTATCATATCAATTCATTCGTTTTTTCCAAATCCTACCGGTGGTTCATTGAAGACCTTCCCAATTTTGCGCAATATCTTTCTTGATCCTTCTCAACGAGAATAAGTAGTATGCCAAATCTGTGCTGGTCATCAATCTAAATTGATGAAGGATAAGCATAATGTAATTCTTATTCTTGTTTCATCCAAGTAATTAATTACTTATTCCGGAGATTCATCAAAATTCTTGATCTCTTTTGTTCATCTTTCTTTCCGGAGTCCCAAGTTTTTCTTGGTTATATCATCGCGAAGCTCCATCTAATCAATGTAAGGATTCATCTTATTTTTTTCAAGCTTCTCTCCTTGCGACCTTCTTTTTTTTATTCAGAGTTCTTCGAGAGTTTCTTCATGGTGGTTCATCAAAGATTCTTTTCATTCTTCAATTGTTCTTCAAGATTTCTCTCGAAGCTAAGATCTGCCAAGCTATACTCAAAATTTAACATGGTGTTTAACACATGTTTTGTTTTGTGGAGTCCAAGCATTCTTCAGCTTGCATTCTGAAGTGCAATTCTTTTTATCTTATCTTTTGAGGTGGTGTTATGTCATTGTTGATAATTTCCCTTCGTGTTTCATGATTCACAAGTTTTCAAGAGTGACATATCTAAATCCATCATTTTCTCTTTGCTCAAGACACCTTTTCAATCCATCAATCTCTTCATTGGAGTTATATTGGGTTATATTTCACCTAAAGCTTTCCCTAAAGATTGTTGCTATTTATGGTGCTAATAAATGACCCAAGTTCTTCATTTATCCTCCCGGTGAAATAAGTTTCTCGTTTCCTTGTTCATATCAATCCAATCTTCTGTTTTTCGGTAGTGGCAGAATTTCACCTCATAATTTTGAGACGTTTTCCATAAGGCCACTACAAGCTTATTCTTTTTGTTGTTGATTTTCCAACAACTCCGTTCAACCCTTCTTTGTAAGGATGTTTTTCCAAGTTAATTGTGGGGGAGGATGTTTTCTCTTCTACATTCTTTTCATCCCATTTTTGTCAAGTTCATGTTCAATTCCGTCCATTTACAGTCGGAGTGCTATCCAAATTATATCAGTCTTATTCCTCCTCTATCTTGTTTTAACCGGAGTGTCGTGTCTATCATTCCTCTTCTAATCGGACTCTCATCCAAGTGCTCTCATTTTGCCAAGTTCATATTATTGCCTTCCATTTCCAACTGAAGTGTTGTCGTAATTAATCCTTATCGTTCCTTGTACATCTTGTTTCATCCGGAGTGCTTGCATGTACTTCTTGTCCATTGCAACCCTTTTTCTTATGTCTGTCAACCTACAAGGTTCCAGTAATGTCCCTTGTTCCTCTTTTCTAACGGAGTGTTTTCAACTTTGTTCTTCTTCGTCGTATTCTTTCTTTCAATTTGTTCAACCTCTCAAGGTTCTTTGGTTTCACTCATTTGTGAAAGAAGCAACTTAGTTTTACCTCTTCTCTTCCTCTTCCGTTTCTCTCCGGTGCCATCCTAGATCTCGGGACGAGATCCTCTTATAGTGGTGGAGTGTTGTAACGCCCCAAGACCGGCGCTCCAAATACCTTCCTTGGTTTCCAAGATTTGTGGTGTGATTTGTTTTTGCTTGTTACATTCATCTTTGCATCATGTCATCATTCGCATTGCATCATGTCATCATGCAACCCGTTTTAAAAACTCAACCAAATAAACCGTATGGATCTTCGATCCATTTAAACCGAGGGAATTCACATGGTGATTCTCTTTAAAACATATCCTCCCAATATTAAGGAGCTATATCAAACATTCCTCTAATTTGGAATTTATCACAACACACTTGCAAAATAACCCCATGCCTTTTCTGCTTTGAGTTGATCCCCAAACCTTGCCAACAATTCCTTCTCCATTTTTTTGAGGCTCCTCCGAAAATCTTAACATTTTTTGGACACTTCTAATTCCTAGTCCTTGTTCAAACCTTTTGAGTTAAATTCAAATGACTTTGAATTTAATTCTTGCAATCATGTCCACTCCTAATGTTCATGGATCATACACATTTTCGTGATTCCAGAAAAATTACCCTCGTGCGCAAATTCTTTCCCTAACCCCCTCTTTCTTTTTCTCCTCTTTATTTGTTTTTTGTTAAAGGACATAAGGAGAGAAGAGAGAGGGAGAGCAGCCCAATCAGTCCAGCCCATTTAACCTCAGGCCCACCTAACCTATAACCTAGGCCCAACCGCTACCTGATCCATCTCCCTCGATCCCTGCCTCCATCGAACCCCTCCTCCTCCTTCGTTCCTCCTAGCGCCGCCAGGAGAGCGCGAACGCACGCAATCCCCATCCCTCTCTCCCTCGATCACTCATCTCCCTTTCCTCCCTCGCCCCACCACCATGCTCAGGAGAGGAGGCCCTGCGCCCGATCCATGTCCTCTTCCTTCCTCCCTGTCGCCTGCCTTCTCTTCCGGCAGCGCCGCCACGCATGCACCCACTGTCGCCCCGCCTCCGTTCGGCTCCCTAGCCGGAGGCCGCCACCGCGGCCCTGCTGGACACTGGCGACCCTGAGCGCCTCCGCCCCTGCCATGGGCACCGCTTCTGTCTTCCCACCGCCTAGCATCACCCCCGCGCCCTCCTCCTCGCCTTCAAGCCCCGCGCCCGGTTCCCTCGAGGTCTCGTGCCGCCGGACCTCTCCTGCACCTCCACCGCACGCAGCGGCCCCCGTGCCAAGTTCGTCGTTGGCCTCTGTTGACTCTGCGTTGAGCAGAGTGTGTTCGTCCCCGCGTCTTCGCGCCTCTACCAGGTCCATCTCTATGACCGCCAGTGGCCCTCGTGTCTTTCCCTGCCGTGCTCGCCCGGCCAGATCCGGAGGTCTGCCGCCCCTTGCCGCCCGTTCACCCGTCCCGCTGCCTCCGTCGATCGTCTCCTGGAGGAAGTGACGAGGCAGCCGGCAGCGCCTGTGTCTACCCGCGATCCCCTGCTCGCATGCCTTCCTCCCGCATCACGCCCGTCCTCCAGCCCCGCCGCGAAACCCCGGGCTCAAACCGCAAGCATCAATGTTCCACCACGGTTGCCGTGTTTTTTTCCGCCAAGTGCAACGCCTCTAAGTACCACTACCGTCGCCAAGACCAAGATGGCGCCAAGACCAAGATGGCGCCAAAAGTACCAAGACGTATGGGAACGACTACATAGGTCCCTCCAAGTTCGGCCAAGATTGGCGTGTACAACTACCGTCGACTCGGATTACGCCAAGTACACCGTCGGCCTTGGTTTCGCCAAGACCACCTCGAGTACGACTACACGACCGGAACACAAGTTTCGTGTACCACTATCGTCACAAGAACCGAGTCTGGCATGTCCGAAGACCACTTTCATGACGCCCAAAGACATCGGATTCGTCAAGTTCATCCTCGAAAACGAGTGCGACTACACGTTGTTGGGCCGAGTACCACCGATGACCCTGAACAACTACAAAACATGAACCACTACTTCCCTCGACGACCCGTGAACGACTACTTCCTATACTTCCCTCGAAAAACTCGAACCACTCCGTAATTGCACTTTTGGGAAGGTATAACCGCCGGTACGATGCTCGTGGACCATATGCATGTGATGTATTGTATGAGATGCCCATGTTTGCACCATGGTCGAATCGCTGCTTGCTCGGTCCTCCTCGTTTGCCGCTAACCCGTGGGAACCCGGTATCCGGGATCACCCTACCATCTTTTGCATGCTCCCGCCACACTTCCTTTGCCCCGGTATCTCCATGAGCTACCAGAACCGATATGTTGCCGTGGAATCATTTTCGGATTCATTGTCGTGGCACCCCTTTTGTTTCCGCCACGATGACAAATGCTTCATAATATGCTCATGTCAACATTCTCAAAACATTGCATAAATTTGAACATGTCATCCGCATCATTATAATAACATTAAAAATGTTTAAAATTGTTGTTGCATTAAATTGCTAATGCACATGAGGATTTACCGAAATTATTGTTTGATGTTTCCGGCCTCATTTGAAATGCCTAACTGTGTATTTTACTCATGTTTCACGTCTTGCCATATTAAGAACATTTAATATTGTTGGGTACATAACCGAGAGAGAACTAAATAATCGACTGTGGTGTTTTATCAATATGCATCCCGATGCATATTGAGCTCCACTTAACTTGTAGTGTTGTTTGTGCACTTTGCCATGCTATGCATATTTAAACCGGACATGCATCATACTTGGTTGTGCATCATGCCATGTTTATGTGATGGTTGTTTACTATGTTGCTTGCTTCTTTCCGGGTAGCTTCTCTCGTTAGCTTCGGTTCCGTTCCGGAGTTGTGAGGATCCGTTAGACTACGTTCGTTTGTCTTCTTCATGGACTCGTTCTTCTTCCTTGCGGGATCTCAGGCAAGATGATCATACCCTCGAAATCACTTCTATCTTTGCTTGCTAGTTGTTCTCTCTATTGCTATGCCACGCTACCTACCACTTGCTATATCATGCCTCCCGTATTGCCATGTCAAGCCTCTAACCCACCTTTCCTAGCAAACCGTTGTTTGGCTATGTTGCCGCTTTGCTCAGCCTCTCTTATAGCGTTACTAGTTGCAGGTGAAGACGAAGCTTGTTCCATGTTGGAACATGGATATTGTTGGGATATCACAATATCTCTTGTTTAATTAATGCATCTATATACTTGGTAAAGGGTGGAAGGCTCGGCCTTATGCCTGGTATTTTGTTCCTCTCTTGCCGCCCTAGTTTCCATCATACCCGTGTTATGTTTCTTGATTTTGCGTTCCTTACGCGGTTGGGGGAATGGAACCCTCTTGACAGTTCTCTTTGAATAAAACTCCTCCAGCAAGGCCCAACCTTGGTTTTAACATTTGCCACTTAAGCCATTTTCCCTTGAGTTCTGCAGACTCAAGGGTCATCTTTATTTTAAACCCCCGGATCAATGCTCCTCTGAGTGTTGGTCCAACCTGTCAGCCGCCGGTGGCCACCAAGGGCAACTCTGGACTAGCCTACCAGAAGTTTGGACAATCCGGTGTGCCCTGAGAATTAGATATGTGCAGCTCCTATCGGGATTTGTCGGCACATTCGGGCGGCTTTGCTGGTCTTGTTTTACCATTGTTGAAATGTCTTGTAACCGGGATTCCGAGCCTGATCGGGTCTTCCTGGGAGAAGGAATATCCTTCGTTGACCGGGAGAGCTTGTGACGGGCTTTGTTGGGACACCCCTGCAGGGTTTGAACTTTCGAAAGTCATGCCCGCGGTTATGGGCAGATGGGAATTTGTTAATATCCGGTTGTAGAGAACTTGACACTTAACTTAATTAAAATGAATCAACCGTGTGTGTAGCCGTGATGGTCTCTTCTCGACGGAGTCCGGGAAGTGAACACGGTTTTGGAGTTATGTTTGAACGTAAGTAGTTTCAGGATCACTTCTTGATCACTTCTAGCTTAACGACTGTTGCGTTGCTTCTCTTCTCACTCTTATTTGCGTATGCTAGCCATCATATATTCTTAGTGCTTGCTGCAGCTCCACCTCACTACCTTCTCCTTCCCATAAGCTTAAATAGTCTTGATCTCGCGGGTGTGAGATTGCTGAGTCCTCGTGACTCACAGATACTTCCAAACAATTGTAGGTGCCGATGATACGGGTGCAGGTGATGCAACCCAGCTCAGATGGGAGCTCGATGAAGATCTTGGTCATTGTTTTGTTTCGTTTCCTTTTGATCAGCAGTGGAGCCCACTTGGGATGATCGGGGATCTAGTATTTGGGGTTGTCTTCTTTTATTTTGGTTCCATAGTCGGGCCTTGATTGTATTCTGGATGATGTATGTTTAACTTGTATTTGTGTGAAGTGGCGATTGTAAGCCAACTCTTTATCCCTTTCTTATTCATTACATGGGATTGTGTGAAGATTACCCCACTTGCGACTAAACTACCATGCGACTATGCGTCTAAGTCGTGCCCCGACACGTGGGAGATATTGCCGCATTGTGGGTGTTACAGCGAGCTCGAGCGAGGGTGCCTTGCGAAAGACAAGAAAACAAAAACGCTCATGAGGGCGCTTGTCCAGCCCCCTCGCGAGGCACGCGAGGGAGAGAACAGGTCAAAAACGAGGAACCGAGGGTAGAAAGGGAGGCAACAAGGACAATGAAACAAGGCCAGCAAGGAACACCAGAAAAAATTCTCACGTTAAAAGAGGGGGCAAACCAACTGCGGAAAGCAAATGAAAAGCCGCGTCCGGCACCTAGTCTACTCTTCTTGTCTTCTCCCTAGTGATACGTCTCCGTTGTATCTACTTTTCCAAACACCTTTGCCCTTGTTTTGGACTTTAGCTTGCATGATTTGAATGGAACTAACCCGGACTAACGCTGTTTTCAGCAGAATTGCCATGGTGTTATTTTGTGCAGAAATAAAAGTTATCGGAATGACTTGAAAATCAATGGAGATTATTTTTGGAATATATAAAAAATACTGGAAGAAGAATCAACGTCAGGGGGGCCACACCCTGTCCACGAGGGTGGGGGCGCGCCCCCTGCCTCGTGGGCCCCCTGACGCTCCACCGACCTCAACTCCAACTCCATATATTCGTGTTCGGGGAGAAAAAAATCAGAGAGAAAGATTCATCGTGTTTTACGATACGGAGCCGCCGCCAAGCCCTAAACTCTCTCGGGAGGGCTGATCTGGAGTCTGTTCGGGGCTACAGAGAGGGGAATCCATCGCCATCATCATCATCAACCTTCCCCCATCACCAATTTCATGATGCTCACGGTCGTGCGTGAGTAATTCCATCGTAGGCTTGCTGGACGGTGATGGGTTGGATGAGATTTATCATGTAATCGAGTTAGTATTGTTAGGGTTTGATCCCTAGTATCCACTATGTTCTGAGATTGATGTTTCTATGACTTTGCTATGCTTAATGCTTGTCACTAGGGCCTGAGTGCCATGATTTCAGATCTGAACCTATTATGTTTTCATGAATATATATGAGTTCTTGATCCTATCTTGCAAGTCTATAGTCACCTATTATGTGTTATAATCTGTTAACCCCGGAGTGACAATAATCGGGACCATTACCGGTGATGACCATAGTTTGAGGAGTTCATGTATTCACTATGTGTTAATGCTTTGGTCTGGTACTTTATTAAAAGGAGGCCTTAATATCCCTTAGTTTCCAATAGGACCCCGCTGCCATGGGAGGGTAGGACAAAAGATGTCATGCAAGTTCTTTTCCATAAGCACGTATGACTATATTCACAATACATGCCTACATTACATTGATGAACTAGATCTAGTTCTGTGTCACCCTATGTTATAATTGTTGCATGATCGATCGCATCCAACATAATTCTCCATCACCGATACAATGCCTACGAGCTTTTCATATATTGATCTTTGCTTATTTACTTTTCCGTTGTTACTGTTACAATCACTATAAAACCCAAAAATATTACTTATCAAATTACTTTTCTACTAAATACCTTGCTGCAGATATTAAGTTTCCATGTGTGGTTGAATTGACAACTCAGCTGCTAATACTTGAGAATATTCTTTGGTTCCCCTTCTGTCGAATCAATAAATTTGGGTTGAATACTCTACCCTCGAAAACTATTGCGATCCCCTATACTTGTGAGTTATCAAGACTATTTTATGGCGCCGTTGCTGGGGAGCATAGCTCTATTCTTTGAGTCACTTGGGATGTATATCTGCTTATCATTATGAAGAACTTGAAAGATCAAAGAACCAAGATTTTTCCCTCAACTACGAGGGGAGTTAAGGAACTGCCATCTAGCTCTGCACTTGATTCACCTTCTGTTTTGAGTAAACTTGCGACACCTACACATGCTATTGATTCTGATAGGTCGCATGTTATTGATGATGCCACTTCTGCTTTGCATGATATTTATGATGAAACTACTTCTATGCTTGATACTACTGTGCCACCAGGTGAATTTCTTGATGAACAACTTGCTAGGGTTAGAGAGAATGAAATTATTGAAACTGATAATATTGATGAAAGTGATGATGAAGATTCTCCCCCTAGATATGAATTGCCTATTGTTCCCGAGGGTTATGTTATGGATGAAGAAACTGCTAGAGACTTCTTAGCTTGCAATGATAGATCTGACCTTAAGAAATTATTAGCTAAGCTTAAAGAAAAATCTTTGAATGCTAGAATGAAATATGACCCTGCTTTTGCTACTTCGCCTATCTTTATTGCTGATAAGGATTATGATTTCTCTGTCGATCCTGAGTTAATTACTTTGGTTGAATCTGATCCTTTTTATGGTTATGAATCTGAAACTGTTATGGCACATCTTACTAAATTAAATGATATATCCACCCTATTCACTAATGATGAGAAAACCCGTTATTACTTTATCCTTAAGTTGTTTCCGTTCTCACTAAAGGGTGATGCTAAAACATGGTTTAATTCCCTTGATCTTGGTTGTGTGCGTAGTCCCCAGGATATGATTTATTACTTCTCTACTAAATATTTCCCCGCTCATAAGAAACAAGCGGCTTTAAGGGAAATATATAATTTTGTGCAAATTGAAGAAGAGAGTCTCCCACAAGCTTGGGGGAGGCTTCTCCGATTACTTAATGCTTTGCCTGATCATCCTCTCAAGAAAAATGAAATACTTGATATCTTTTATAATGGACTAACCGATGCTTCCAGAGATTACCTGGATAGTTGTGCTGGTTGTGTTTTCAGGGAAAGAACTGTTGATCAAGCTGAATTGTTATTAAATAATATGTTGACTAATGAAAATAATTGGACACTTCCTGAATCAACTCCTAAGCCAACTCTGAAGAAAAGGGGTATTCTATTTCTCAGTCCTGAAGATATGCAAGAGGCAAAGAAATCTATGAAAGAAAAAGGTATTAAAGCTGAAGATGTTAAGAATTACCACCTATTGAAGAAATACATGGTCTTGATAAACCGACATAGGTAGTAAAGGTAAATTATCTCTATAGATTCGATAAATGTGAAATCCCATTTACTAAGTTTGCTAGCCAATGCTTGGATGAGTTTGGTGACTTTATGGTTAAACAAGAAAACTTCAATGCTTATGTTGGTAGACAATTGAAACACAATGCTGATATGCTTGAACACTCGGGTGATTATATGGCTAATGTTAAAGGTGAACTTAAACTTATTAGTAAACATGCTTCTATGGTTACCACTCAAGTAGAACAAGTACGCGGAATGATTTGCTCAATGAATTAAATAATAAGAAGAATGATAATGCTGTTAGAGTTATGACTAGAGGTGGTAAAATGACTCGGGAACCTCTGTATCCTGAGGACCATCCTAAGAGAATTGAGCAAGATTCTCAGAGAACTAATGTTGATGCACCTAGTCCTAAGAGGAAGAAAAAGAAAAATGATAGGACTTTGCATGCTTCTAGTGAACCTCTTGTTGACACACCTAAGAATCCCAATGATATTTCTATTTCTAATGCTGAAACACAATCTGGTAATGAACATGAACCTAGTGATAATGTTAATGATGATGTTCATGTTGATGCTCAACCCAGCAATGATAATGATGTAGAGATTGAACCTATTGTTGATCTTGATAACCCACAATCAAAGAATCAATGTTATGATAAGAGAGACTTCGTGGCTAGGAAGCACAAAAAAGAAAGAGAACCATGGGTTCAGAAACCCATGCCCTTTCCTCCTAAACCCTCCAAGAAAAGGATGATGAGGATTTTGAGCGCTTTGCTGAAATGATTAGACCTATCTTTTTGCGTATGCATTTGACTGATATGCTTAAAATGAATCCTTATGCTAAGTATATGAAGGAAATTGTTACTAATAAAAGAAAGATACCGGAAGCTGAAATTTCCACCATGCTTGCTAACTATACTTTTAAGGGTGGAATACCAAAGAAACTTGGAGATCCAGGAGTACCAACTACACCATGCTCCATTAAAAGAAACTATGTTAAAACTGCTTTATGTGATCTTGGAGCCGGTGTTAGTGTTATGCCTCTCTCTTTATATCGTAGACTTGATTTGAATAAGTTGACACCTACTGAAATATCTTTGCAAATGGCTGACAAATCAACTGCTATACCTGTCGGTATTTGTTAGGATGTGCCTGTTGTGGTTGCAAACGTTACTATTTTAACGGACTTTGTTATTCTTGATATTCCCGAGGACGATAGTATATCTATTATTCTTGGAAGACCCTTCTTGAATACTGCAGGGGTTGTTATTGATTGCACTAAAGGCAATGTCACTTTTCATGTTAATGGTAATGAGCATACGGTACACTTTCCGAGGAAACAACCTCAAGTCCACAGTATCAATTCTATTGAAAAAATTTCAACAATTACTATTGGAGGTTTTGAATTTCCTATTCTTACTGTCAAGAAGAAATGTGATATTCTCATTGTTGGGGATGTGCATATCCCCGTTGAGCTAACCTAGTGTTATTCGAAAATTCTTCGGTTTCATGTTATTCGACATGAGTTTGTTAACAATACCTGATCAACCTTGTTAGTGGATTCCTTTTGATGAACATGATATGGATGAATTTAGAAAACACAACTCGCTGTACCCTCTTTTTACTTTCTGTTATTTATATTAAATAAAGCAAAAATAGTATTTTTTTGTCTGTTTTCTAAATTATCCATGCAATAAAAAATACCTCGAAAATAAAAGTTCTCCAAATGCCCTGAAAATTAAATATGATTTTTCTAGAATATTTGGCACTGAGAACACAGTAGGGGGAGCAGCCACGTGCCCACGAGGGTGGAGGGCACGCCCACCCCCTGGGCGCGCCCCTGCCCCGTGGACCCCACGTGGGTCCCCTCCACTTATCCCAGCCACCACACACTCCTTCCTCCCAAAAAAATAACTAGTCATCTCAAACCTGAGTTCTTTCTCATCTTGCTGCCATTTTCAATCTCCTTGCTCAAAGCTCCATTCACAAAACTGCTTTGGGGGATTGCTTGGTATGTGACTCCTCCAATGGTCCAATTAGTTTTTGTTCTAGTGCTTTATTCATTGCAAATTTTTACTGCTTAGGTGACCATGTTCTTGAGCTTGCATGTCAAATTTATGTGGTCAAAAGTAGTTTTAATGCATGATATATCCTCTAAGCACTTGTAGGAGTAGTTGCTATCAATTTTGTTGAGTTTGGTTCATTTTTATTTTAAGTTACTAAAAATTTCAAAAAATTCCAGAAAAAGATGAAGAGATTTTTGAGGGGCTCATCGAGCCGAAGCTCAAAGGATAAGCAAAGTGAAGAGAACAAGAAGACCAAATATAATCTCCCTCGTACTGTGGAGGTTCGGCCATGTGAATGGCCCTGTGATGAGTTCTTGAAAGAGGGTGGGATTCATGAAGATTTTTATCATTTGGCTGAGAATGCAGGCCTCACCGCCTTCCTCCATGACTAGCGTGAACAGTACCTCTTACTCACCAATATCTTTGTGCAAAATTTTCATTTGCATGCTAGGAGATCAACACCTTTGGTGGAATTTTATTTATATGGTGAGCATAAGGAGATGTCACTTTATGATTTTTGTCGGGTCTGTTTGATACCCTTTGAGGGCAGCATAGAGGAACAACATCGTAATGATGTGGAGGGATTTATTGATATGATTGCTGTAGGGGAAACAAGGAAAGTTTCTGATGCGAGAATCACTAGCATACATTTTCCTGTTTTACGTTACTTCGCAAGATTTGCTAGTAGATATTTAATTGGTCGCGGGAACTGTGGGAACCTTAGTGCCCCTGATATTGTTATTTTGCGCCATGCCTTGTTTTGGGACACTACTTTCAGTTTAGGCACTATTGTTGCTAAACGGTTAAATCTTTATCGTACTAAGGTCCCCGTCCTCGGAGGCATCTTTGCCTCATGCCTTGTTGCACACTTTAACATACCTATCAGGCATTATGAGAAAGAGGAAAAGTTGCTGCCTTCTATTGCTCTAGGTTATAAGAGTATGGTAGCACATGAGTTTATTGTTAAGGATAAGAATAAGACACTCAAATATAAATTGATATTTAACAAAACTTATTGTGAGTTTATTACCTTGCTTGCGCCATCTTTGTTCAACATATTTTCAGGCATGTACCTTGTTCTGCCGGAGGCCATTCATGCCTACCGGAGCCAGATGCCAGTTGCAGAGCCGGAGCCACCATCTGATCCTCACCGTTAGTCTGTTTATCAGTGGAATCCAGAGGAGATCACAAGCCAGTGGCAATCTAAGGACCCTTCTCAGTACGACCCCAACTATAGTTTTGATCCATGGGCATAGACCAACTTAGGCCAAAAGCCTAAGCTTGGGGGAGTACGTATTTCTCAATGACATTACATTCATGTTCACATACTCATGCCAGTTGTCGGTGCTCATACTTTTTCATTGTATCATCCATGCTAGTTTATTTTCATTTTCTCGCTTTCTTCTTGTGTGTTTGAAGAACCTTAAGAAAAACCAAAAAAATTAGTTGTAGCTTTTAGTTAGTTTACTTTCTATGCCTGTAGTAGTAGTAATTAAAAACAAAACCCAAAAAGATTTCTTGTTCTTCATTTTCTTGTTGGGAGTTTTCCCATGTAAATAGTTTTGTTTCTTTTCTTTCCTTTGGGGGTCGAGAGGAGAAGACCATGATGAAAATGTTGAGTGGCTCTTATATGCATTATTGTTGATCTAACAAAGAGCCCATATTACCTTGTCTTCTCTCTTGAATTGAATGCTTGTAGATTCCAGCTTAGTCCAATGCACGTGCACTATTATTATTATCCACACTATTCGGTCGTGCAAGTGAAAGGCAATATGATGATATATGATGAACTGATTGAGATGAGAAAAGCTGGTATGAACTCGATCTCTCTTGTTTTTGTAAATATGATTAGTTCATCGTTCCTGATTTAGCTTATTATGAAATAAACATGTTTGCAATGACAATTACAGATTGTAGTTGCTTATGCCATGCTTAATTAGCTAGGAGTTTATAATGGTTTACCTTGCGTGCCAACATGCTATTAAAATGGTTGTGATGTGGTATGATAGGGTGGTATCCTCCTTTGAACGATTCGAGTGGCTTGACTTGGCACATGTTCACGCATGTAGTTGAAACAAAATCAACATAGCCTCTAAGATATTTATGTTCATGGTGCATTATATCCTAATCATGCTTGTATTCGGTGTTGATTAATTTTAATGCATGTTCATGACTGTGGCCGCTCTCTAGCTGGTCGCTTCCCAGTCTTTTTCCAGCCTTCACTTGTACTAAGTGGGAATACTGCTTGTGCATCCAATTCCATAAACCCCAAAGTTATTCCATATGAGTCCATACCTACCTATATATGGTATCTACCTTCCGTTCCAAGTAAATTTGTATGTGCCAAACTCTAAACCTTCAAATAAAAATTCTATTTTGTATGCTCAAATAGCTCATGTATCAACTAGGGTTGTCTGTATCCTCCATGCTAGGCGGGTTATCCTCAAGAGGAGTGGACTCCGCTCCTCATTCACGAGAAAATGGCTGGTCACCGGGATGCCCAGTCCCATGCTCAAATCAAATCAAAATAATTGCAAACAAAACTCCCTCGGGATTGTTGTTAGTTGGAGGCACCCGTTGTTTTGGGTGAGCATGGATTGAAGCTTATTCATGGTGGGGGAGTATAAACTTTACCATTCTGCTTGGGAACCTCCTATAATGTGTGTAGCATGGAAGATATCGAGATCTCTCGGTTGTTATGTTGACAATGAAAGTATACCGCTCAAAATATTATTCATATCTATTTCGAAATCGAGCTCTGGCACCTCTACAAATCCCTGCTTCCCTCTGTGAAGGGCTTATCTATTTACTTTTATGTTGAGTCATCATCCTCTTATTAAAAAGCACCAGTTGGAGAGCACCGCTGTCATTTGCATCCATTACTGTTAGTTTACATTGAGTATGACTGGATCTCTTTTACCATGAATTACAATGTCTAGTCAGTCCTTGATCTTTAAAGGTGCTCTGCATTTATGTTTTGTGGTCTCAGAAAGGGCTAGCGAGAGACCATCTTGTTATATCATATCATGATTGTTTTGAGAAAGTGTTGTCATCCAAGATTTGTTATTATTGCTCGCTAGCTGATTATGCTAGTGATATGAGTAAACATGAGACCTAAATGTTATTTTGAATATGGTTCGTTCATAATCTTTGCTAAAAACTTGAATGTTGGCTTTACATATTTACAACAACAAGAGCAAACAGAGTTTGTAAAAGTTTTTCTTTATCACTTTCAGTTTATCAACTGAATTGCTTGAGGACAAGCAAATGTTTAAGCTTGGGGCAGTTGATACATCTCCGTCATATCTACTTTTCCAAACACTTTTGCCCTTGTTTTGGACTCTAACTTGCATGATTTGAATGGAACTAACCCGGACTGACGCTGTTTTCAGCAGAATTGCCATGGTGTTATTTTTGTGCAGAAATAAAAGTTCTCGGAATGACCTGAAAATCAACAGATATTATTTTTGGAATATATAAAAAATACTGGAAGAAGAATCCATGTCAGGGGGCCCACACCCTGTCCACGAGGGTGGGCGCGCGCCTACCCCCCCTTCGCGCGCCCCCTCTGCCTCGTGGGCCCCCTGACACTCCACCGACCTCAACTCCAACTCCATATATTCGTGTTCGTGGAGAAAAAAATCAGAGAGAATGATTCATCACGTTTTACGATACAGAGCCGATGCCAAGCCCTAAACTCTCTCAGGAGGGCTGATCTAGAGTCCGTTCGGGGCTCCAGAGAGGGGAATCCGTCGCCATCGTCATCATCAACCTTCCTCCATCACCAATTTCATGATGCTCACCATCGTGCGTGTGTAATTCCATCGTAGTCTTGGTGGACGGTGATGGGTTGGATGAGATTTTTCATGTAATCGAGTTAGTTTTTTTAGGGTTTGATCCCTAGTATCCACTATGTTCTAAGATTGATGTTGCTATGACTTTGCTATGCTTAATGCTTGTCACTAGGGCCCGAGTGCCATGATTTCAGATCTGAACCTATTATGTTTTCATGAATATATATGAGTTCTTGATCCTATCTTGCAAGTGTATAGTCACCTATTATGTGTTATGATCCGTTAACCCCGAAGTGACAATAATCGGGACCATTACCAGTGATGACCGTAGTTTAAGGAGTTCATGTATTCACTATGTGTTAATGCTTTGGTCTGGAACTCTATTAAAAGGAGGCCTTAATATCCCTTAGTTTCCAATAGGACCCCGCTGCCATGGGAGGATAGGACAAAAGATGGCATGCAAGTTCTTTTCCATAAGCACGTATGACTATATTCAAAATACATGCCTACATTACATCGATGAACTGGAGCTAGTTCTGTGTCACCCTATGTTATAACTGTTGCATGATCGATCGCATCCGACATAATTCTCCATCACCGATCCAATGCCTACGAGCTTTTTATATATTGATATTTGCTTATTTACTTTTCCATTGTTACTGTTACAATCACTATAAAACCCAAAAATATTACTTTTGCTACCGTTACCATTATTATCAAATTACTTTGCTACTAAATAACTTGCTGCAGATATTAAGTTTCCAGGTGTGGTTGAATTGACAACTCAGTTGCTAATACTTGAGAATATTCTTTGGCTCCCCTTGTGTCGAATCAATAAATTCGGGTTGAATACTCTACCCTCAAAAACTGTTGCGATCCCCTATACTTGTGAGTTATCAACCAGCATGGAGCTAAGTGTTGCCACTAGTCGTGGGAGGGAGGCCCCGAGGCCCAAGGGCGGCACTCCTCGGACTCCGAGGCGTGTACAGCCCCACTCATTATTACGTGAGAGTGTCACGAGCGGAGATTCTTCACAATCACTGGGCCTTGCTTCATGGGTAGAACTTCCGGAGGTGATGGATGTTCCAGGCGTTCTGGATGGGGATCCCGTCCTGTGTCTCCAGGCGTGCGGCGCCAGGCCTAGAGACGTGGGCAAACCGAAACGGACCCTCCCACATGGGCGAGAGCTTGTGTAGCCCTTCCCTGGAGAGGACCCGCCTTAGGACAAGATCACCCACCTCGAGCGTCCTCGAGCGGACGCTGCGGCAGTGATACTGCCGCAGCACCTGCTGGTACCTCGCAGCTCGGAGCGAGGATTCACGGCGGCGTTCCTCCCCCGGCATGAGATCCACCCCTCGCATGGCATCCTACTGCATTTCATCAAACGCCAGGACCCGCGCGGAGCGATGCCTGACCTCGTGTGGGAGAACCGCGTTTGCTCCGTAGACGAGGAAGAATGGGGTTTCGTCTGTCGGCCTGGTGGCGGTGGTGCGGATGGACCAAAGCATAGACTGGAGCTCATCGTGCCAGCCCGTGCCACAGGCCTCGAGCTTCTTCTTGAAGGTCCTTGTCTTGAGACCCCTCAGGACCTCCGCGTTGGCGCGTTCGGCCTGGCCGTTGCTCCTAGGGTGCGCCATGGAGGTGTAGCAGATCTGCGTTCCAAGGTTAGCACAATATGTTTTGAAGAGATTGCTAGTGAACTACGAGCCGTTGTTGGTGATGATGCGATTAGGGACTCCAAATCGGCTTACTAAGCCCTTGATGAACTTGACTGCTGACCCGACCGGGATGGTGCGGACAGCTTCCACTTCCGCCCACTTGGTGAATTTGTCAATGGCGACGTAGAGGTAGTGGTAGCCTCCAGGCACTCAAGGGAATGGACCTAGGATATCCAGCCCCCAGACCACGAACGGCCATGAGAGCAGGATTGTCTGGAGGTCCTGAGCAGGCTGGTGGATCTGCTTGGCGTGGAACTGGCACGCCTCGCAATATTTCACCAGCTCGGCCGCGTCGTTGAGTGTCATGGGCCAGTAGAACCCGCTGCGGAAAGCCTTGCCGACCAGGGTGCACGACAACGAGTGGTGCCCGCAGTCTCGTCCATGTATGTCAGCCAGCAACTCTTTCCCCTGTTCCCTGGAAATGCATTGCAGAGAAACATCATTTGGCCGCTTCTTGTATAGCTCACTGTCCTGAATGCAGTACGTCGTAGCCTGTCGGGTCACACGCTCCGCGTCTTCCTCCTTCTCTGGCAACGTGCCTTGCGTCAGGTATGCCTTGAACTCCTTGGTCCAGCACCCCTCCTGAGGCTCGAGCGCTAAGAGGAGGCGCGCTCCCGAGGTCGAGCCACAGGCGGGGGCTCCCGATGCTGGCGGAGGTGCTGCCGAAGGCTTGAAGAGCCGCTCCTCGAAGACGCCAGGCTCTTGGGGTTGCTGCTTGGATGCTCTTCTGGCGATGTCATCGGCCTCTTTGTTGGTTCCACGAGGCACATGATGTAGCTCCAGGCCCAGGAATTGCTTCTCCATTTTACGAACCTCCACGAGGTATGCCTCCATGTGCTCATCCTTTGGCTTGTACACCTTGTTGGAGAAGTTGATGAGGAGCTGCGAGTCTCCCTTGACGGTGAGGCGCCTCACTCCCATGGCCACCGCCGCTTTGAGGCCGGCGATGAGACCCTCGTACTCTGCGATGTTGTTGGAGACCTTCTCGCCCCGCTTGAAGTAGAGTTGGACGGCGTAGTAAAGCTTGTCCTGAGTGGGCGAGATGAGTACGGCTCCAGCCCCCGCGCCTTGTCGTGCGAATGCGCCATCGAAGTACATGATCCAACCATCGAGCGCTTCACTTCCTGGCAAGAGGGATCGGTTCTCGCCTGCTTCAAGCTCTGGGGTGTCGGTCCATTCTGCCGCAAAGTCGGCGAGTGCAGCCCCCTTGCCCCTGGTTGTGCTGAACTCCAGGTCGAACGCTTGCAGCTTGATGTTCCATTCGGCGACCCTTCCCACAGCATTGGGGCTTCTGAGAACTCTCTCCAATGGGTAAGATGAAATGACCCTGATGAGGTGACCTTGGAAGTAATGGCGCAGCTTGCGCGAGGCCACTGGGAGCGCGAGCAAGAGCTTCTGAGGCATGAGGTGTCACGCCCTCGCATCTCGCAGGACCGTGCTGACGAAGTACACTGGGTGCTCAACAAGGGTGGGAGAGCTGATGGAGTTTTTGGCTCCCGGGGACTGAGGTGTTTCCTGCAGGTTTCCAGCTCCTGGGGCTTGGTGACCTATCGGGGCAGTCGATGTCTCAAGAGCATTGCCTTGGTGCCGAGCTTCATCATCCGGCTTGACGACTCCACTTGGCGGGTCCTTGACCTTGGGCCCCTCCCTGAGGGCCACCAACGTCGCGCTGGCGGAGTGGGGTGTGGCAGACGGGTAGAGTACGAAGGGCTCGCGAGGACGAGGCTCCACCATCACCGGCGGGCTGGTCAAGTATCTCTTGAGGTCTTGAAATGCCAGGTCGGCCTCGGGGGTCCACTCGAACGGACCCTTCTTCTTCATCAGGTTAAAGAACGGCAATGCATGCTCCCCTAACTTGGAGATGAAGCACCCCAATGAAGTCACGCAGCCTGCTAGCTTCTGCATCTCCTTGAGGTTCTGTGGCGGGATCATGTCTTCAATTGCCTTGACCTTCTCTGCGTTGGCCTCGACCCCCCTGTGAGACACGAGGAAGCCCAGTAGCTTGCCCGAAGGGACACCGAACACGCACTTCTCCGGGTTGAGCCGCAAGTCCACCTAGCGTAGGCTCGCAAAGGTCTCCTCCAGGCCATGAATCAGAGCTCTTGCCTCCTGAGACTTCACCACAATGTCGTCGACGTAGGCCTCAGCATTCCTCCCGAGCTGCTGTCCTAAGGTGATGTGCATCAGTCGCTGGAAGGTTGCTCCTGCGTTGCGCAGTCTGAATGGCATACAAGTGTAGAAGTACACCCCACATGGGGTTAAAAAAGTTGTTTTCTCCTCATCTTCCACCACCATCTTGATCTGGTAGTAGCCTGAGAACGCATCCAGGAAACATAGCAGGTCGCACCCGGCGGTGGAGTCGAGAATCTGATTGATGCGCGTCAGCGGGAACGGGTCTTGAGGGCAAGCCTTGTTGAGGTTGGTGAAGTTGACACACATGCGCTCCTTCCCTTCTTTCTTCGGCACGACGACCGGATTCACCAGTCACTCTAGATATCGGACTTCATGAATGACGCCCGCTGCCTCCAGCTTGCGGGTTTCCTAAACGATGAAGGACTGCTTCTCCGTGGATTGTCGCCTTGCCCTCTGCTTCGTAGGGCGCACGTTGGGGCACATCCTCAGATGATGCTCGATCACTTTTCTCAGAACCCTAGCCAGCTGCTTGGGTTCCCAAGTGAATGCTTCCCTGTTCTCCCACAAGAAGTCCACCAACTCTTTTTCTTGATCTAGGGCGAGGTCGGCGCCTATGGTAAAGGTGGCGCCAGAGGCCCCGTCTTTTTCGACCGGTATCTGCTCGTCTTGGCTTGACCCTGAGTGAACGGCTACTTCTTCTTGGTCGGCACAGCCCCCTTGGTTCTGGACACTGCCTTGTAAGTTGGGCGAGTTGCCGCCATGGCCCTGAAGGCGAGCTTGAGGGCCGTCATGGCTTCCTTGGTGTCTCCGACCACAGTGAGTACGTCCTTGCTTCCTGGCATCTTCATGAAGTTGTAGACAGGAGAGTGGCTGCCATGAACCGGGCCAGTGCCGGGTACCCGAGGATGGCGTTGTACGGCAAGCCGATGCGGACGATGTCAAAGTCGATTAGCTCGGTGTTGTAGTTGTCGCATGTGCCGAAAGTCACGGGGAAATGGATCTGTCCCAGGGGGTCGGAGGAGCCGCCACCGATCCCGGAAAAAGGCTTGCTGGGGCAGATCCGCTCAAGTTGTACGTGTAGGAGGCTGAAAGCCTCCATGGAGAGCACGTTGAGGCCTGCGCCGCCGTCGATGAGGGTCTTGGTGACGGCTACACCGCAGATGGTGGGCGTGCAAAGCATCGGAAGCACGCCCGAGCCAACGGTGGTGACTAGGCGATCCCCCGAGCTGAAGATCGGGTCGGCCTTGGGCGCCGCCCAACCCGGGGGAGCCCCCTGCCGCGTGGAGACGGTGCTAATCTGGCGAAAGAATGGCTTGGCGTGACGATCCAAGGGCGGCGCCTAAGAGCCACCGAGGAGAGCCGCGACGACAGGGGGTGCTGGTCCTCCGAAGTGCATGATGAAGAGATCACACAGCTCTTCCCAGGAGGCCACGGAAGACTCCGGTAGATGGAGGAGCCAGGCGCGCGGTACGCCAGTCAGGGCCATCGGAAGCTAGTTGGCCATGACCTTACCGTCGCTGCCTGCCTCCAAGACGGCCTCCTCGTATGCCAGCAAGAAGGTTGCCGGATCCGCCGCACCATCTTAACGGGGCGGCATCTCTGGCTTGAACTAGTGCGGCCACTACACCCGCCGCAAGGCGGGGGTGAAGGCCCGAAGCCCCATGGCGCTGCGAAGGGCGCCCGTCAATCCAGTTGGAGAAGAGGCGGCGTCCATGAGAGTCGGTCGGAGAGGCGAGGCCGTCGGGGGGGTAAAGCTCCGACGCACCCCTACCTGGCGCACCAAATGTCAGATTTCAGGTTCCGGCAAAACCCTTGAGGTTTGAACACTGGTGTGCGCACGAAGATCTCTCCCCCTCCCCAGCTCTTGCACTTTACGATCTCACGGCCTAGCTCGATGAACCCAAAGAACATGAGACACAAGATTTATACTGGTTCGGGCCACCGTTGTGGTGTAATACCCTACTCCAGTGTGGTGCGGTGGATTGCCTCTTGGGCTGAGGATGAACAATACAACGGAAGAACAGCCTCACGAGGAGAGTTGTTCTTGTGCTTGGTGTGCTTGTGTGGCTAAAGATCGGAATCCCCCCTCCCTCCTATGGTGGTTTCTAGTCCTATTTATAGAGGCCCTGGTCCTCTTCCCAAATAGTGAGCGGGAAGGGATCCCGCAACGGCCGAATTCGAAGGGAGACAACTAGTACAAGCTATCCTGACAAAAGTAGTCTTCGCCTGCCAAATGCTCTGGTGGTGACGCCGTCTTGGGCTCCACGATGACCTCCGTCTTGCCGTCTGCTGGTCTTGGTCTTGTTGTACCGATATGGAAACCTTTGCATGATGCCTCGGGACTCCTCGTCTGCGCTTCCCCTTTAGCACCAAAGAGAAAACGAGGACACTGCGTGCGCTGGCGCTCGCCTGGTGCCCGCCTGGTTCTAGTCGTCATGGCTTGCATCACAGGAACCTCGCGAGGTTTCCCGATGAGGCCGCCCCTGAGGAGGTCTTGTGTCATCCACATTGTGAGGCTTGGCCCCTCGCGAGGGTCTTGAATGTTTGCTGGTGAAGATGGGTCGTACAGGGCCGCTGGTGGAGCCATGCTGTGGGCCGCAGGCAGGCAAGTCTGGGGACCCCCATTCCCAGAACACCAACAACGGGGTTGCACGTATGTTGAACGCGGAGGCGCCGTTGTTCGGTGCTTAGATCAGAATCGACCGCGATCTGAATCACTGCGTGTATGACTCCACCAACCACGTTCTTGTAACGCTTCCACTTAGCGATCTTCAAGGGTATGAAGATGCACTCCCTCTCTCTCATTGCTAGCATCTCCTAGATTGATCTTGGTGACACGTAGGAAAATTTTGCATTATTGCTACGTTCCCCAACAGTTGGTGCACCGGAGCATGTGCATGTGCTTTAATTTTGAATTGTGCACCTGAAATGGCTAGAAAACCAATTTAATGTATAAAATTTCCAAACGAACCCTGAATAATTCCATTTTTTACGACACACATATAGTTGCATGTTCACTGCAGATAAAAGGTCTAGCAATTCAAACACCGTCCATTACCGCCGTGACCCCATTTTGTAATTCAAATCAAGACGAAAAATCAAGTAGATCCCACACAGTTTATTATCACCAACCGTGTGAGATGCAGCACAAAATATCTTGGAGCACCGTTGGAGTATAGTACGCATACGGCTTACGCAAGAAGGTGCGACGGCTACAGTCCAGAGCATGCTCTGAATAAGGGACTGTGTCTGATGACACTTTGCGCCCTAGTTTTTTTGGTGAAGCGATTCCAAATTTTCGGCTTCTGTGGAAATATCTACCTCCCCGCCCCCTCCCCCTTACCAAAAGCCACATTTCCCCTGTTTCCACCTTCCTTTCCAAGTTGACACTACTAGGAAAAGGCATGCTAGTGGCGCACCAGTTTTGCCTACTAATGGCGCACTACTGGTGCGCCACTAGCACCATGCCATTAGAATTAAATACTAATGGCGCACCACTAGTGCGCCATTAGTATCTGGTATACTAATGGCGCACCAT
The DNA here is from genome assembly GCF_018294505.1 of Triticum aestivum. Classification (NCBI taxonomy): domain Eukaryota; kingdom Viridiplantae; phylum Streptophyta; class Magnoliopsida; order Poales; family Poaceae; genus Triticum; species Triticum aestivum. The sequence continues at coordinate 232,420,664 of NC_057794.1, read as the reverse complement.
TCAGTGCGCCATTAGTATAGCCCACGGTGCGCCATTAGTATGCCTCCCAGGGGCCATATTTACCCATGTGCTTTGGCATACTAATGGCGCACTGGTGGATGATGCGCCATTAGTGTGCTCTGGCTTACTAATGGCGCACTATGTGGTGGTGCACCACTAGTATGAATATTAGGGATTTTTTCTTTTCTGATATTTTCACAGGTTACAAAATATATTATTGGACAGAATATAGCTAACACCACACAGCAACAGTAGATTCATTGAATACAATAGAAGATTAGTCTCTGAATACAATTCATCATATTAGTCTCCGAATTCAAAAGACCGAACAAAGATAGAACATTACAAGTCTCGAGACCGCGAGTAGCGAGTTTGTCGGAAGTAATACTAATCCCAACAAGTCCAACTAATCATCATCATACAACTTCTACTTGTTATTAATAACAAGTCATACGATCATCATCTTGATAGTCATCGAACCAACCCTACTTAATTGTTCTTAGCACATGATCATCAGTATTAGGCAGGACCTAAATACCCTATTTAAGGTAAAATAGCATAAAACAATATAGACCCTGACTCTCCATTATGGAGAATGGAGATCATCCTGTCTCCAATTCTTGCGCTTCGCTTCCTTTTGCTTCCAAGAACCTCCTTACGACTATCCATACATTTTTTCCATCCTTTGATTTTCATGTCTCCACTTCTTTTAGAAATCTCGTATGGACAATTGAGATTCGTAGGATGACCTGGCTGTATGTTCAAAACATTAAGACTACCTTTCTGATACATCAAATGAGGCACACAATTCTCTGGGATTATCTGTTGAAAAACATAGTAATAACTTCATAGTTAGCAATGATGTACTAGTTTTAGAAGTATGCAAAAGATGCACGGATGTCGTAATAGTAAAAAATCTTACCAGGGTATCTCCATGGTAGTTACCGTAGTTGAACACATGCACTAGTGGCACGTATTGACCATAATGTTGAGGAGTTTGATTGTAGATATTGTAATTCTCAATGTCAGTACAAAATCCGTCCAGATGATTTTTCTCCTTGTAAGTTGTTAATTCGGAGCCATCGGTGTAGTGGGTTTTGTCTACCATCTCCCGCACATTCTTTGAACAATAGAAATAAGCTGTCAATGGAAATAAGTTTTCAACTATTTTGAAATAAACAATATAAATTAGTTAATAATTAACTATTTTTGGGAAACTCACATAGCGGTAGAACTGGAGGCGTATCAACAAGGACCCAAATGTCCATATTGTCTTGGTCGATGTCAGGATTACCAAGATCCATGGTGACAAGCATACCCTCATCAAAACCATACATCTTGAAAAATGCTTCTCAATTTTTGCAACCAAAATGGGTTACGCTCCCAGAATTATACAGATTTACTTCAAAGTCCACATCGTGATGAGTCCTTAGATGAATTTTCTTTGTTTCAAAAATTTCATGGTCTTCAAAATCCATCCTCTCCAAGACATAGCGTCTTGCATGGCATGGGATAAGCTATACTCGAATTGTAAAAGATGAAAATTACACGTTGAAATAGTTGAAGTCATGCTTAATTATGAAAATAACACTTGTCGTCGTTGTGTACCGTTTCAACTTCGAAGGTCTCCTCGAGCTTAATGCTGAAGCTCCGATCATCGTCTAGGTGAGGCATGTCGCACATACCTCGATCGTCATGGCACTAGTCGCACTCCCCCGGGAGACTTCCATCGTCCGATGACGACATATCCTACGTTCATAATTCAAAACTACATCATCTCTTGCGTTGGGTCCAATAAGATAATCCAAAGTGTGGTGAAAACACGCCCTTCGAACTGGTTTGAGCTATTGGTGAATGAAGATGGTCTAAGATGAGTGGTTCCTCTTTCCTGTTTAGCTTTACAATAGAATATTGTTAGTCATGCACACTTGTGCATTTTTAGCCAGGGCCAGTGGAGTTGGCCTAAAAACATTTTTTTCTTTGAGTCTGCTACATCCATCTCAAGTATTTATGGTCAAGGGTTAGCAAGGCCATCCAAATAGAATATGTATAACACAAGAGGGAAGTGATTGTGAAGGAAGTACAAGCCACTACCACCGGCCTCATCATTGTGGGCCATGTTTCGCTCTAAATAGGAAAAAAGTTTGGTCAAAAAGTTGGTTATTGTCAAGGAACAAGATCATGGTCTCATCATTTAGGGTTTGTCGACACCGAGGCATCCTAAAAGCTAAGCTTTTATCATTTAGGGTTTGTCGATGCCGAGGCACCCTAAAAGCCTAAGCTTTCATCATTTAGGTTCTTATCGACACCGAGGCACCCTAAAAGCCAAGGTTTTATCATTTAGGGTTTGTCGACGCCGAGGCACCCTAAAAGCCTAAGCTTTCATCATTTAGGTTCTTATCGACACCGAGGCACCCTAAAACCTATGGTTTAATGCAGCAAGAATAAAGGGGCAGTTGATCCTACTTAATTAAGTACTAAGATAACCCGGCCCATGCATTAGTCGCAAGTACCCCATATGTCCTATTTTTAGCAAAGTCATGCTAAAATTCATGGAAAATTTCAGCATGACCTTTGCTGAAAATAGGACATATGGAGTACCCGAATTTGCCGGAACGGAAGTTAATCGACATTCCGGCAAACTCAAGGGCCTCTCGGGGTACCTGCAAAATCATTATCCCCGCATAATGATTCGCCAATGGGTCATTTCAGAAGATCACAAGTAGCATCATCACAAGTACAACATCATCACAAGTACAGCAGCAACAACAGTGAACACAGGCATAACAGCAGCAGCAGCAGCAGGTTTATTCTTCTTCATAAACATTAATTTGTGTGGGTGACTCTATCTGCCCTCTAATGACTCACTCAACTTAACAGGACAACCCACAAGCATTGTTTTGATTCCAACAGCTGCTGTAAAATACATCTAGCAAAGGTGCTCTAAAATCAGAAATACTACCCCCCAAATCTTTAGCTCAATTCTGAAAATACATGGTCTTCTAGTTACAATACTACCCCCAACAGTTAAGATCCCAGGTGAGTAACACACTTTGGTCTTCTAGTTACAAAACAAAACTAACATAATTCTAGATGCCATAATCAGATCAAAATTTCAAACCACACACTTACTTTCAACTATAAACAAAACTGACTTGCTGTTAATGAACAATGGCTAAAGATATATAAAACTCCATTGCAAATGTGCCATGTCAATAAAACAACTCATGGAAGTAACTACTAGCAGCATGTCATTATCATGGCAGTCCACTATATATTTTTATGACAAAATACATCATTATCAGGGCACATTATGGCCATTTTCTTACATGATGCTAACTGTACCTAACTGAATTTTTTGACAGTAGGGCACATTATGGCCATTAGAAGGTTATCCACCTTTGTGAAATTCTGAAGATGCCAAACTACAGTCACCTCAAATCTGCTTGCACTTACTTTGGCAAGACCAAACTAAGACCGATCGAGGATCCATCTATAGAAAATGATAGCATCCATCTAAGCAGTTTCGATGATCAAAGCTTTTGCTGCACCAACTATAGCCGATCAGTGCTCTGAAGCCATAACAAAAAGAGTAAATTGAACACTTCCTAGTGGGCTGTGCAAACACTACAGATTCTTCTCTTGCAAACCCCCAACCCTAGCTACTTAATTATCCAACCCCCTTTCCTTGTCCAAAATTCTCCAACCCCCAACCCTAGAACAAATCAGAAGGAAATCAAGAGGGGGAAGAGGGGGAAGCGGCCCGGGTGATCACTGGGGAGGTCGAGGGCGACTCGGGGTAGCCGGAGCTAGTCGAGGCGTCGAGCGGTGGCGATGGTGGCCGAGGCAGAGGAAATCGGCGGGCGTCGAAGGGATGGCTCGAGTGCGTCCGAGCTCGTCCGGGTCCTCGTAGTCGAAGAGGAAGACGGCGGCGGTCCTCCTGGGCAGGTCGCACGGTGTTGGACGGCAAGCATGAGGTTGACGCAGGCAGGGTCGCGGGGGGAGGGGGCGCTTGGTGGGAGGACGTCGAGGGCGCGGGCGTGGGCAGAGGGGGGACGGCGAGGGAGGCGGCGCTCGGCTCGGGGAGGGGGCGTTGGGGGCGGTGGTGGTCGCGTGCGGCGGGGGCAGCGAGCACGACCGAGGACGGCGAGCACGGGGGCGGTGGTGGTCGGTGGTGGTCGGGCGCGGGTGAGATGAGGCAGGGGAGGGATTAGAGGGAAATGTGAGAGATTAGGGATTTTAGTGTGGGGGAGGCTTAGCAATGGCACACCACCTAGCGGTGCGCCATTAGAACGTTTGTAGATAGCAATGGCGCACTCCACGAGCAGTGCGCCATTAGAATATTTTTTTAGATAGCAATGGCGCACCCCCGAGCGGTGCGCCATTAGTATGTTTATTATTATTACTATTATTTTTTGCTATTTTTAATATATTTTTATAAAAGAGTAATAATTTTTTATCAATATTAAAAAATATTATCAAATTTGTTATTTGAAATATCATCAAATGGGGGTGCTCGGCGGTGGTGGAGCGGGGGAGGGTGCGGGGGGTGCTCAGCGGTGGTGGAGCGGGCCGGGGAGGGTGCGGTGGGTCGGCGGCGGCGGTGGAGCGGGGGAGGGTGCGGTGGGTCGTCGGCGGCGGTGGAGCTAGCGGGGGATGGTGCAGGGGGGATCGAGATCGAGATGGAGGGGGATAGCGATCGAGATGGAGGGGGATAGAGATCAAATTTGAAAAATATTCATGAATTCAAAAAGTGCCCATGAAATTTAAAAATATTCATGAGTTCAAAAAGTGCCCATGTAATACAATCGAGAAATGAAGACTACGATTTAAATACAATCGATCTTAGCTAGCTATCTGTCCTAGGTTACTAATGGCGCACCAGAGACAAACGCGCCATTAGTAACCCTTGTTACTAATGGCACACCAGCTTGAGGTGCGCCATTAGTAGTTTTGCAAAAAAAAATAGTAGTGGCGCACTGGGTTGGAGGTGCGCCATTACTAGTTAAACTAGTAATGGCGCACTCTTCCCTGGTGCGCCATTAGAATTTTTGGAAAAAAAATTGTTACTAATGGCGCACCGTGGGTCTGGTGCGCCATTAGTGTCTACCTCACTAATGGCGCACCGACTCATGGTGCGCCATTACTATATAGTAGTGGCGCACCACATGTCTGGTGCGCCATTAGTGGCCATATCATCTATAGCCCTTTTCCTAGTAGTGTGAAAACTTCACTCCTTGCTTGCAGCGCCGCCTCCTCGTTGGCGACCCTCCTTCACGCTGCTTGGCCTCGCCTATCCAGGCAAGTAATCCACACCGACCCCCATCTCCTCCTCCTTCCAGATCCCACATGCCCCGACCGCCAGCGTGATACCTTCCACCCAAATCACCAACCCCTCCACCAAATAAGTGCCGCCCTAAGCCATGGTGCATGCAGTATAGCTAGGCTCTCAAGGAACATTTGGCAGCGGAGAAGCAAATCGCGGCCGCATGTGTGGATGAGGTCACGATGGCTATCATTCGTGCCGACCCCCAGATCTTACAGGAGCACCTCGCCATTGAGGCCACCGTCAATGCCTCGCGCGCTGACGCCGTGACGCGGTTGGCTGCTTTAAACGACAGTTCGTGGCGTTTTCTCAAGGCTAACCTCCGTGCCTTCGATGAAGACTACGAGGTGTTTTCTCAGCGTGCACGTGCTTACCTCATCTCAAGAGCCAGTAGGTTCGTGCCCGGAGCGGCTCAGGCAACTCACCACTATGACGAGGGCACCCATGATGCGGAGGCCTCGCCCTCTTCCATGTCCAAGGAGCAAATCATCATCGATATCTCCGACAATGAGGAATAGCTTGTCTTATTAGCTCACTATAAGGACCCATGTTTAGTTTGCTAGCTGCTGCCTTTCCTTCAAAAAATTCTAGTGAATTGTGCTATCTACTTTTACCATGCAATCTTCTGCTCTAGTGTATATGTTCTATATGTCGTGCAGTGTGGTGTTCAGTCAACTGTTTGGTTCAATTCTGCAAATGTGGCGTTCAATTCTTCAGGCTGCGATTTTCCAAGTTGTCAAGCATGCTTGGTTTGGTTAACTGTCTGATCTTCTATTAGGAGTATGTTATATTGTGCAATGTGGTGCTCAATTAACTTTTGGTTCATTTGTTGTGGTGTTTAGTTAACTATTTGGTTCAATTCTGCAATGCGATGTTGAATTGTTGTGGGCGCATTCTGTTATTGTATACCATGTGAGAAATAAAATTGAATTTGGCTGTACTAAATACATGAGAAACAAATAAAATTGATATATTTCCAAGTTGTTAAGCATGCTCGGTTTGTTTAACTCTCTGATCTTCTATTAGGAGTATGTTATATTGTGCAATGTGGTGCTCAGTTAACGTTTGGTTCATCTGTTGTGGTGTTTAGTTAACTGCTTGGTTCAATTCTGCAATGCGATGTTCAATCGTTGTGGCTGCATTCTGTTATTATATACCATGCGATAAATAAATCAAATTTGGATGTACTAAATACATGAGAAACAAATACAATTGCTATATTTCCAAGTTGTTAAGCATGCTTGGTTTGGTTAACTGTTTGATCTTCTATTAGGAGTATGTTATATTGTGCAATGTGGTGCTCGCTTAACATTTGGTTCATTTGTTGTGGTCTTTAGTTAACTGCTTGGTTCAATTCTGCAATGTGATGTCCAATTGTCGTGGGTAGAATTTTGTATTGTTGTGCATCTGAGGAATAAATCGAATTTGGCTGCACTTAATACATGAGAAACATATACAAGTGCTATATTTCCTAGTTCTTAATCATGCTTGGTTTGGATAAATGGATTTTCCATGTGGCTTGAATTAATCTGATGAATCTACAATGTGCTTATTTTTCATCAACATATTTTACTGATAGCATGCGAACCCTTAGTTAACCTGATGACTAACTACCTTATACGTGTTGCAAGGAAACAATGGGAAGCACTGAGGTATACAATCGAGGTTAGCACGTGCATGGTCCATTGTCGAATAGCACATTATTGTGCAATTGCAGGAACCATTCTAATATTTAGGTTTTTAACAATTTGGTCTTGCACATGTAGGTCCTACTTCCAGAGGTTTTGACCCACTATTCGACCCTTTTTGCACATGGGGAAATGAGTTGTCCATGAATATCAATCAAGTCAAGAAACTCAGAAAGATTGTTAGGATAAAGAAATTAGCGGCAAAAAACAACAAAATCTTTGTCTGCACAATGAAGAGGACATCAGTTCACCACAAGATGGTACTAGCTATTATACCTTGCCTTTTTTATTCCTTTGCCCCATTTCCAATATAGAGAAGATATTTATGCACATCCTTGTTTTCAGGCCTTTCCAAAGCAGTTCACTAATGATTACCTCTCAAACTACCTCTATGGTCAGGAGGCGAGGAAAGTTTTCATACAACACCCACGGTTCAATGTTGAAGTGTTCCTGACGAAGGATGGATGGTCAATCATCCACAGGCAATGGCCTAAAGTTGCAAAGACCTTCAACATGAATGAAGGCTCAATATTCGCCTTCCGCTTCAGCAGTTTTCTAGATGATATGCATTTGTCTATGTATCGTCTATGATGCTAATTTCGAAAGGTTCTAGATGTTGCATGTGAAACTTGGTGCTGGTACAGTTGTGTAATGGGGTAGCTGAGTGCTGAAGCTATATCATGTTGTACTCGGATGTATTTCAAGTATGAAATCCTGCTTCCTTAATATGGAAATGAAATATATTATGTGCTTAATATGAATGCCAATTAGATTAATAAATGGATTATTAATAATAGAGCAATTAGCCTACTAATTGGGTTTTCCTATTGCAAATGGTTATTGAGAAAACACCATGGGCGATGACCTCAGGCAACGCACACAGTTTCTAGGAATAAACCGTGTTGGATCAATGAACAATCACACACGACATTCTCTTGAAAACTGTTTGTGTTAGGCCACCTTGCGCAAGCGTTTTCCTTGGAGCAACTATGTGGGATGTATATACGAACGGAAACGTTTAGCGGGGACTGACTGTGTGGGATGTACTCATGGCCGAAAATTATTTCGCCTGTATAATTGTATTTTTAGCACTACTATACGTATAACCATATTTGGTCACTCGCCGGTTGCACACGACCTCATTTTGCCAAGCGTGTGTGCCAGGAGGGCATATCCCCGACAGTTTCTGGGTCATCTGGGAAGGACCCCGCTATCACAGTCACTCACTAGGTGACGGTTCCAAACTCCATCGCGGAAAGGGGTTAAAAATCATTTGTATAGCACCTCGCTGTACCAGTGCTACCACTCGTACTTTTGAATTGCTTCACATGGATCTTTTTGGCCCCACCCATTATGCCTCACTAACAAATGCAGCATCTCTATATGACTTTGTTATCGTTGATGACTATTCTCATTACACACGGGTGCATATCACCACTTACAAAACTGAAGTGCAGGAAGTCTTCAAACGATTTTCCTCAAGGGCCTCGACGAATTTTGGTGTGAAGATCAAGCACATTAGGAGTGACAATGGGACCGAGTTCAAGAATACTGGTCTTGATGACTATTGTAATGCTCCGGACACACCCGCTGGTGGTCGTTACTCCTGGCAGGATCTAGACTGGCCCCACAGATCAATACTAGTCTTTTCTACGCACTTTGTCCTCACTCGTGCGCACCCAGGAGCAACTTCCCGGTCGGTCACCCATCCTGAAATTACTCCAAGCCGAGCACGCTTAGCTTTGGAGTTCTTTCCGAATGGGCTCCCCAAAAAGAAGGAATTCCTTATTGATATGAGTAGTCTATCATCCCTAATAAGCCAGGCTATCACATACACCCCCACTCGGAGGAACCGACGTCCTCGTCGGGCCACATGAACGTTCCCTCTTGGCACATACGTCTGTGCATCCAGTCCGACACATGTGCCATGCCGTGTGCCACGACAGGTCACAAACGTCATGCACAACATGGCCGCGCACTTGTCTGCAAACATCTTTGTAACCGCGAGGGTCGGCTCTGATACCAACCTGTAACACCCACGATGCGGCTATATCTCCCACATGTCGAGGCATGACTGCATTGTGGTTTTGTCACAAGAAGGGACATCTTCACACAATCCCATGTAATGAACAAGAAAGGGATAAAGAGAGTTGGCTTACACTCGCCACGTCACAGAATACATAAATAATTCATACATCATCCAAATACACTCATAGACCGACTACGATCAAATCCAAATGAAAATGAAGATAAACCCCAAATGCTAGATCCCCAATCGTCCCAACTGGGCTCCACTACTGATCATCAGGAAACGACATATAGTAACGACCAAGGTCCTCGTCAAACTCCCACTTGAGTTCGGTAGCATCACCTACACTGGTATCATCAGCACCTGCAACTATTTTGGAAGTATCCGTGAGTCACAAGGACTCAGCAATCTCACACCCGCGAGATCAAGACTATTTAAGCTTATGGGTAGCATAAGGTAGTGAGGTGGAGCTGCAGCAAGCGCTAAGCAAGTATGATGGCTAACATACGCAAATGAGAGTAAGATGAGAAGCTACGCATCAGTCATGAAGCTAGAAGTGATCAAGAAGTGATCCTGAAACTACTTACGTCCAAACATAACCCAAACCGTGTTCACTTCCCGGACACCGCCGAAAAGAGACCATCACGGCTACACACGCGGTTGATTCATTTCAATTTAGTCAAGTGTCAAGTTCTCTACAACCGGATATTAACAAATTCCCATCTGCCACATAACCGATGGCTCTCAAAAGTTTATACCCTGCAGGGGTGTCCCAACTTAGCCCATTACAATCTCTCACGATCAGCGAAGGATATTCCTTCTCTCGGAAAGACCCGATCAGTCACGGAATCTCGGTTACAAGGCATTTCGACAATGGTAAAACAAGACTAGCAAGACCGCCCGATGTGCCGACAAATCCCGATAGGAGCTGCACATATCTCGTTCTCAAGGCACACCGGATGAACACTATGTACGGCAATCAAAGACCCGGGTGAAGGGGTGGCACCGCAAGTGGCTCTAGGTTGGACTAAGACTCAGAGGAGCACTGGCCCGAGGGGGTTAAAATAAAGATGACCCTCAGGTCTGCAGAACCCAAGGGAAAGTTATAGGTTGTTAGGAAAATGTAAAAGCAAGGTTGGGCCTTGTTGGAGGATTTTTATTCAAAGTGAACTGTCAAGGGGGTCCCATAACCCCAACCACATAAGGAATGCAAAATCAAGGAACATAACACCGGTATGACGAAAACTAGGGCGACAAGAGTGGAACAAAACACCGGGCATAAGGCCGAGCCTTTCACCCTTTGCCAAGTATATAGATGCATTAATTAAATAAGAGGTAAAGTGATATCCCAACATATCCATGTTCCAACATGGAACAACCTGCAAGGCACTTGCAACTAGCAACGCTATAAGAGGGGCTGAGCAAAAGCGGTAACATAACCAAACAACAGTTTCCTAGTAAGGTGGGTTAGAGGCTTGACATGGCAATATGGGAGGCTTGATAAACAAGTGGTAGGTAGTGCGACATAGCGATAGAACAAACAACTAGCAAGCAAAGATAGAAGTGATATCGAGGGTAATGGTCATCTTGCCTGAGATCCCACAAGGAAGAAGAACGATTCCATGAAGAAGACAACTGGACGTGGTCGAATGAATCCTCACAACTTTGGAATGAAACCAAAGCTAACGAGAGAAGCAAACCGGAAAGAAGCAAGCAACATGGTAAACACACAAGCATAAACATGGCATGATGCACAATGAAGGATGATGCATGTCCGGTTTAAATATGCATGGCATGGCAAAGTGCACAAACAAAACTACAAGTTAAGTGGAGCTCAATATGCAACGAGATGCATATTGACAAAACACCACATTCAATTATTTACCTCTCTCCCGTTTAATCTACTCAACAATACTGAATGTTAGTTAACATGGCAAGAGGTGAGGCATACGTAAACTAACTATTTAGGCAAGTTTAAATGAGGCCGGAAACATCAAATAACAATTCCGGAAAATCCCCATGTGCATATTATGAATTTGGTATTGTTCTGCCCTAAACCATATTTTAGAGTTGTTAAACATTCAAGATGAGTGCACCATGTTAAACTAGGAATTTTTCTACCCCATTTGCATACAAAGTTTATTTAAATCCAAGCTACGGTTAATTAGTTATTAATTAAATCATTTTAGCATATTATTTGAGCAAATTTAATCAAGTAGCATTTTAAACATTTTAAACATTTTAAACATAGATGAAGTGGCATATTGTGAGAGTACATGAAATTCTAAGCATTTTTCATATTTGAAGTTTTTACATATGATGCATGATTATTTAGTTATTAAATGCAAGGACTTGAAGGGCTTTTCTATAAAACTGCCAATTCCCTGGAAATTAGGAAATTCACAAAACAGGAAAAAAATGTAGCAGGCCAAAACTGACTGGCCCAATAGGAATGTGGGTGTTGGAGGCTCACCCAGCGGGCCTTGGCCCATCTACAGAGGAGGTCGGCTTGGACGCACTAGGCCTGTGCATGGCTCGGGAGGAGAAAGAGAGCGGGTGAGCTTGTGCGGTCGTCCTCTCCTCGCAGCGACTGAAGGTCAACGTGGCCGTGGCAGTGTGGCGGCGTGGGATATGAAGGGGAGCGGCGGCAGGCTGCAGGAAAGGCCGGCGAGGTGGGGACGGGGCGGATCCGAGTGGCCGGCGCCGGATCCGGGCAATGATGGTGCGGACGGAGCTCAAGAGCGGCTCGAATGTTGTGGGACTTGATGCGGGCTCCCGGCAGCTCGGTGAACACGGGCGACGGTGCCATGGCGCGGTTGATGAGCTCCTGCAGAGGTGAGGGAGAACTGAGAGATGGGAGGGAGCTCATGGGAAGGAGAAGGAAAGCAGAGGGGCGACGGGGTCCTACAGCAGGGAAAAGCGGAAGGAGGCACCATGGAAGAGCTCCTGCTCGTTTCAGTGGGCCGCGGGCGTGGAACTCGGGCGCCTTGTCACGGAGGTGCCATGGCTCGCGAGAATGGAGCTCGAGTCCGTCCTCGAGGACAGGGTCGAGCAGGTAGGCGCTGCGGCTGGCTGCTATGCGTGGGATTTGGTGGGGGTTCGATATGGTTCGGCGTGGTTGGTCTCGGTGGTTTTTGGATCGGGGAGAACACGTGGAAGATGACGATTGGGTGGAGATGGATCCCAAGGTGGGAGACGAGTGTGGTGGCTGTGGCAGGGACAAATCCCCTAGAATTTAGGGTTGGTCTGTTTAAATAGGTAGGGTATTAGGGTAGGGATTAACTCGGTCCATCCGATCGTAATCGGGTGGTCGAGAAAAATAGGTTAGGTAGACCAAATAAGAAAACGAAGATGTTTTAGGGATGTTAGGGGATGATTCGGACCCAACGGTGACGACTGTCCGGGTTGCGTTCGGGACAACTTTCGGACGCGCGTGAGGGGTCTGAGTAAAGTGTAGAGAGGGTCAAACGGTCAGACAAGAGGGGCTCGAAAAACCCGGTTGGTCCCGGAATGGTCAACGAAGGCAAGGGGTCTGATGGAAGGTGATGAAGGCAAAGGGAGAAATGGCAATGATGAGCGAATGCAAGTTTTCGAAAAAAATGACGGCAACAGAGTGCCGATGCAAATGCAGATGATGCGATGATGAAAGCAACAAACAAATAAATAACAGAGCCGACACGCAAAACATGGAAGGCATCTGGAGCGTCGGTCTCAGGGCGTCACAACTATCTTGATTAACTTGGTATTACTCACGAGTTATCTGCCCCTTATACTCCTCAGCAGAATGGCGTCATGGAGCGCAAGAACATGACTCTTGTTGAGATGGCTCACACTATGCTTGATGAATACAAGACGCCTCCCCGCTTCTAGCCTGAGGCAATTGATACTGCATGCCACATCATCAACAGGGTATATCGTCACAAATTCTTCAAAAAGACCTCATATGAACTCCCCACTGACAAGAAACCCAATGTGAGTTATTTCAAAGTCTTCGGTGCTAAATGTTGGATTAGAGATCCTCATCACAATTCTAAATTTGCAGCGAAAGCACATGAAGGTTTTATGCTTGGTTACAGAAATCACTCGCACACCTACAGAGTCTTCAACACCTTTCACCACAAGGTTGTGGAAACTGTAGATGTGTGGTTATATGAAACTAATGGCTCGCAAAAAGAGCAACTGCCGCCTGTGCTAGATGAAATGTCACCTGAGGAATCTATCAAGTTCAAGGCTACTGAGGATGTCATTCCCACTGAAGAATCTACTGAAGAAGTCATTCTAAAGCGTGAAGAAAATCATGTTGGTGCGTCTGAGGAAAATGGCTCTAAAGAAAATGTTGAGCTCAGTCAACGTTGTCAACCTGCTCATCCTCATGTTGCAAATGAAGTGCAAATCGAGAAAATCATCGACGACATCAACGCACCAGGTCCTCTCACACGCACAAGAGCTTCACATTTGTCTAAATTTTGTGGGCACTTTGATTTTGTCTCTATCATAGAGCCCACCAAAGTTGATGAGGCATTTTTGGAGCCTGAGTGGATACAAGCGATGCAAGAGGAATTACATCAATTCAAGCTTAACAATGTTTGGGGGCTTGTCAAGCGACCAGACCCACGCAAGCACAATATCATCAGTACGAAATGGATCTACTGCAACAAGCAAGATGAAAATGGCCTTATGGTGAGGAATAAGGCTCGTCTTGTAGCTCAAGGCCACACACAGATTGAAGGAATTGATTTTGATGGAACTTTTTCTCATGTTGCTAGACTTGAGGCTATTCGCATATTGCTTGCTTATGCTACCCATCATAATATCATCTTATATCAAATGGATGTGAAAAGTGCATTCCTCAATGGTAAGCTTGAGGAAAAAGTATATGTTGCTCAACCCCCAGGTTTTGAAGATCCTAAGCATCCTGGCAAAGTCTTCACACTCAATAAGGCCCTCTATGGCCTCAAGCAGGCCCCTCGGGCATGGTATGTGTTGGGGAACGTTGCAGAAAATTAAAATTTTTCCTACGGTTTCACCAAGATCCATCTATGAGTTCATCTAAGCAACGAGTCAAGGGAGAGAGTTAGCATCTACATACCACTTGTAGATCGCGTGCGGAAGCTTGCAAGGTGATGATGTAGTCGTACTCGACGTGATTTGAATCACCGATGACCAAGTGCTGAACGGACAGCACCTCCGCGTTCAACACACGTACGGGACGGGAGACGTCTCCTCCTTCTTGATCCAGCAAGGGGGAAGGAGAGGTTGAGGAAGACAGCTCCACCGGCAGCACGACGGCGTGGTGATGGTGGAGAGGCAGTACTCCGACAGGGCTTCGCCAAGCACACAACGGAGGAGGAGAGGTGTTGGGGAGGGGAGGGCTGCGCCTTGGAGGATGGTGCGGCTGCCCTCCCCTCACCCCTCTATTTATAGGGGGAAGGGAGAAGGGGGCCGGCCCCCTAGAACCCATCTAGGGGGGGGTGCGGCGGCCAAGCGGAGAGGGGGAGAGGGTGGCTTGCCCCCCAAGCCAAGGGGGCGCCCCCTCTAGGGTTCCCCCCTCAACCCTAGGCGCATGGGCCCAAGGGAGGGGGTGCGGCCAGCCCACCAGGGGCTGGCTCCCTGCCCCACGCATCCCATGTGGCCCCCCGGGAGGGGTGGCCCCTCCCGGTGGACCCCCGGAACCCTTCCGGTGGCCCCGGTACAATACCGGTATGACCCCGAAACTTCCCAGTGTCCGTTTGACAACTTCCCATATATAAATCTTTACCTCCGGACCCTTCCGGAGCTCCTCGTGACGTTCAGGATCCCATCTGGGACTCTGAACAACATTCGGTAGTCACATACTAGTCTTCCTAATAACCCTAGCGTCACCGAACCTTAAGTGTGTAGACCCTACGGGTTCGGGAGACATGCAGACATGACCGAGACGCTCTCAGGTCAATAACCAACAGCGGGATCTGGATACCCATGATGGCTCCCACATGCTCCTCGATGTTGTCATCAGATGAACCACTATGTCGAGGATTCGATCAAACCCCGTATGCAATTCCCTTTGTCAATCGGTACGTTACTTGCCCGAGACTCGATCGTCGGTATCCCAATACCTTGTTCAGTCTCGTTACCGGCAAGTCACTTTACTCGTACCGTAATGCATGATCCCGTGTCCAACACCTTGGTCACATTGAGCTCATTATGATGATGCATTACCGAGTGGGCCCAGAGATACCTCTCCGTCATACGGAGTGACAAATCCCAGTCTCGATCCGTGTCAACCCAACAGCTACTTTCGGAGATACCTGTAATGCACCTTTATAGTCACCCAGTTACGTTGTGACGTTTGATACACCCAAGGCACTCTTACGGTATCCGGGAGTTACACGATCTCATGGTCGAAGGAAGAGATACTTGACATTGGCAAAGCTCTAGCAAAACGAACTACACGATCTTTTATGCTATGCTTAGGATTGGGTCTTGTCCATCACATCATTCTCCTAATGATGTGATCCCGTTATCAACGACATCCAATGTCCATAGTCAGGAAACCATGACTATCTGTTGATCACAACGAGCTAGTCAACTAGAGGCTCACCAGGGACATATTGTGGTCTAAGTATTCACACGTGTATTACGATTTCCGGATAATACAGTTATAGCATGAATAAAAGACATTTATCATGAACATTGAAATATAATAATACTTTTATTATTGCCTCTAGGGCATATTTCCAACAGTCTCCCACTTGCACTAGAATCACCAATCTAGTTACATTGTGATGAATCGAACACCCATAGAGTTCTGGTGTTGATCATGTTTTGCACGCGAGAGAGGTTTAGTCAGCGGATCTGCGACATTCAGATCCGTGTGCACTTTGCAAATCTCTATGTCTCCATCTTGAACATTTTCACGGATGGAGTTGAAACGACGCTTGATGTGCCTGGTCTTCTTGTGAAACCTGGGCTCCTTTGCGAGGGCAATAGCTCCAGTGTTGTCACAGAAGAGTTTGATCGTCCCCGACGCATTGGGTATGACTCCTAGGTCGGTGATGAACTCCTTCACCCAAATCGCTTCATGCACTGCCTCCGAGGCTGCCATGTACTCCGCTTCACATGTAGATCCCGCCACGACGCTCTGCTTGCAGCTGCACCAGCTTACTGCTCCACCATTCAACATATACACGTATCCGGTTTGTGACTTAGAGTCATCCAGATCTGAGTCGAAGCTAGCATCGACGTAACCCTTTACGACGAGCTCTTCGTCTCCTCCATAAATGAGAAACATGTCCTTCGTCCTTTTCAGGTACTTCAGGATATTCTTGACCGTTGTCCAGTGTTCCTTGCCGGGATTACTTTGGTATCTTGCTACCAAACTTACGGCAAGGTTTACATCGGGTCTGGTACACAGCATGGCATACATAATAGATCCTATGGCTGAAGCATAGGGGATGACACTCATCTCTTCTTTATCTTTTGCCGTGGTCGGTGACTGAGCCGAGCTCAATCTCACACCTTGTAACACAGGCAAGAACCCCTTCTTGGACTGATCCATTTTGAACCTCTTCAAAATCTTATCAAGGTATGTGCTTTGTGAAAGACCTATGAGGCGTCTCGATCTATCTCTATAGATCTTGATGCCTAATATGTAAGCAGCTTCTCCAAGGTCCTTCATTGAAAAACACTTATTCAAGTAGGCCTTAATGCTGTCCAGAAATTATATATTATTTCCCATCAAGAGTATGTCATCTACATATAATATGAGAAATGCTACAGAGCTCCCACTCACTTTCTTGTAAACGCAGGCTTCTCCATAAGTCTGCATAAACCCAAACGCTTTGATCATCTCATCAAAGCGAATGTTCCAACTCCGAGATGCTTGCACCAGTCCATAAATGGATCGCTGGAGCTTGCATACTTTGTTAGCGTTCCGAGGATCGACAAAACCTTCCGGCTGCATCATATACAACTCTTCCTTAAGATGTCCGTTAAGGAATGCCGTTTTGACGTCCATCTGCCATATCTCATAATCATAGTATGCGGCAATTGCTAACATGATTCGGACGGACTTTAGCTTCGCTACGGGAGAGAAAGTCTCATCGTAGTCAATCCCTTGAACTTGTCGATAACCCTTAGCGACAAGTCGAGCCTTATAGATGGTAACATTACCATCCGCGTCCGTCTTCTTCTTAAAAATCCATTTGTTTTCTATCGCTCGCCGATCATCGGGCAAGTCTGTCAAAGTCCATACTTTGTTTTCATACATGGATTCTATCTCGGATTTCATGGCTTCAAGCCATTTGTTGGAATCCGGGCCCGCCATCGCTTCTTCATAGTTCGAAGGTTCATTGTTGTCTAACAACATGATTTCCAGGACAGGGTTGCCGTACCACTCTGGTGCGGAACGTGTCCTTGTGGACCTACAAAGTTCAGTAGCAACTTGATCCGAAGTACCTTGATCATCATCATTGGTTTCCTCTTCAGTTGGTGTGGGCATCACAGGAACATTTTCCTGAGCTGCACCACTTTCCCGTTCGAGAGGTAGTACTCCATCGAGTTCTACTTTCCTCCCACTTACTTCTTTCGAAGAAACTCTTTTTCCAGAAAGCATCTGTTCTTGGCAACAAAGATCTTGCCTTCGGATCTTAAGTAGAAGGTATACCCGACAGTTTCCTTAGGGTATCCTATGAATACGCATTTTTCCGACTTGGGTTCGAGCTTTTCAGGTTGAAGTTTCTTGACATAAGCATCGCATCCCCAAACTTTTAGAAACGACAGCTTAGGTTTCTTTCCAAACCATAATTCATACGGTGTCGTCTCAACGGATTTAGACGGTGCCCTATTTAAAGTGAATGTAGCTGTCTCTAGAGCGTATCCCCAAAATGATAGCGGTAAATCGGTAAGAGACATCATAGACCACACCATATCCAATAGAGTGCGATTACGACGTTCGGAAACACCGTTTCGCTGAGGTGTTCCAGGCGGCGTGAGTTGTGAAACGATTCCACATTTCCTTAAGTGTGTACCAAATTCGTGACTTAAGTATTCTCCTCCACGATCTGATCGTAAGAATTTTATCTTTCGGTCACGTTGATTCTCTACCTCATTCTGAAATTCTTTGAACTTTTCAAGGGTCTCAGACTTGTGTTTCATTAAGTAGACATACCCATATCTACTCAAGTCATCAGTGAGAGTGAGAACATAACGATATCCTCCGCGAGCCTCAACGCTCATTGGACCGCACACATTGGTATGTATGATTTCCAACAAGTTGGTTGCTCGCTCCATTGTTCCGAAGAACGGAGTCTTGGTCATTTTGCCCAAGAGGCATGGTTCACATGTGTCAAACGATTCATAATCAAGAGACTCTAAAAGTCCATCGGCATGGAGCTTCTTCATGCGCTTGACACCAATGTGACCAAGGCGGCAGTGCCACAAGTATGTGGGACTATCGTTATCAACTTTAAATCTTTTGGCATCTACACTATGAACATGTGTAATATTACGCTCGAGATTCATTAAGAATAAACCATTGACCATCGGAGCATGACCATAAAACATATCTCTCATATAAATCGAACAACCATTATTCTCTGACTTAAATGAGTAGCCATCTCGTATTAAACGAGATCCAGATACAATGTTCATGCTCAAACTTGGCACTAAATAACAATTATTAAGGTTCAAAACTAATCCCGTAGGTAAATGTAGAGGTAGCATGCCGACGGCGATCACATCGACTCTGGAACCATTCCCGACGCGCATAGTCACCTCGTCCTTCGCCAGTCTCCGTTTATTCCGCAGCTCCTGCTGTGAGTTACAAATATGAGCAACGTCACCGGTATCAAATACCCAGGAGTTACTACGAGTACTGGTGAGGTACACATCAATCACATGTGTATCAAATATACCTTTGGTGTTGCCGGCCTTCTTATCCGCTAAGTATTTGGGGCAGTTCCGCTTCCAGTGACCCTTCCCCTTGCAATAAAAGCACTGAGTCTCAGGCTTAGGTCCATTCTTTGACTTCTTCCCGGTAACTGGCTTACCAGGCGTGGCAACCTCCTTGCCGTCCTTCTTGAAGTTCTTCTTACCCTTGCCCTTCTTGAACTTAGTGGTCTTATTGACCATCAACACTTGATGTTCTTTCTTGATTTCAGCCTCTGCTGACTTCAGCATCGAGAACACTTCAGGAATGGTCTTTTCCATCCCCTGCATGTTGTAGTTCATCACAAAGCTCTTGTAGCTTGGTGGCAGCGACTGGAGGATTCTGTCAATGACCGCCTCATCTGGGAGGTTAATGTTCAGCTGGGTCATACGGTTGTGCAACCCAGACATCTTCAGGATGTGCTCACTGACAGAACTGTTTTCCTCCATCTTACAACTGTAGAACTTGTCGGAGACATCATATCTCTCGACCTGGGCATGAGCTTGAAAAACTAGTTTCAGCTCTTCGAACATCTCATATGCTCCGTGGTGCTCAAAACGCTTTTGGAGCCCCGGTTCTAAGCTGTAAAGCATGCCGCACTGAACGAGGGAGTAATCATCAGCACGAGACTGCCAAGCATTCATAATGTCTTGGTTCTCTGGGACGGGAGCGTCACCTAGCGGTCTTCTAGGACATATTGTTTCCTGGCAGCTATGAGGATGATCCTCAGGTTCCGGACCCAGTCCGTATAGTTGCTGCCATCATCTTTCAGCTTGGTTTTCTCTAGGAACGCGTTGAAGTTCATGTTGACATTAGCGTTGGCCATTGATCTACAAGACATATTTGCAAAGGTTTTAGACTAAGTTCATGATAATAAAGTTCTAATCAAATTATGAACTCCCACTTAGATTAGACATCCCTCTAGTCATCTAAGTGTTACACGATCCGAGTCGACTAGCCCGTGTCCGATCATCACGTGAGACGGACTAGTCATCGTCGGTGAACATTCTCATGTTGATCGTATCTTCCATACGATTCGTGTTCGACCTTTCGGTCTCCGTGTTCCGAGGCCATGTCTGCACATGCTAGGCTCGTCAAGTTAACCCTAAGTGTTTTCGCTGTGTAAAACTGTCTTACACCCGTTGTATGTGAACGTAAGAATCCATCACACCCGATCATCACGTGGTGCTTAGAAGCGACGAACTGTAGCAACGGTGCACAGTTAGGGGAGAACACTTCTTGAAATTTTATAAGGGATCATCTTATTTACTACCGTCGTCCTAAGTAAACAAGATGCATAATACATAATAAACATCACATGCAATTATATAGTTGTGACATGATATGGCCAATATCATATAGCTCCATTGATCTTCATCTTCGGGGCTCCATGATCATCTTGTCACCGGCTTGACACCATGATCTCCATCATCATGATCTCCATCATCGTGTCTTCATGAAGTTGTCACGCCAACGACTACTTCTACTTCTATGACTAACGTTTAGCAATAAAGTAAAGTAGTTTACATGGCGTTCTTCAATGACACGCAGGTCATACAAAAAATAAAGACAACTCCTATGGCTCCTGCCAGTTGTCATACTCATCGACATGCAAGTCGTGAATCATATTACAAAGAACATGATCTCATACATCACAATTCATCATTCATCACAACTTCTGGCCATATCACATCACATGATCAATCGCTGCAAAAACAAGTTAGACGTCCTCTAATTGTTGTTGCATCTTTTACGTGGCTGCAATTGGGTTCTAGCAAGAACATTTTCTTACCTACGAATCACCACAACGTGATTTTGTCAACTTCTATTTACCCTTCATAAGGGCCCTGTTCATCGATTCCGCTCCAACTAAAGTGGGAGAGACAGACACCCGCCAGCCACCTTATGCAACTAGTGCATGTCAGTCGGTGGAACCGGTCTCACGTAAGCGTACGTGTAAGGTTGGTCCGGGCCGCTTCATCCCACAATACCGTTGAGCAAGAAAAGACTAGTAGAGTCAAGTAAGATGACAAAATCCATGCCCACAACAAAATTGTGTTCTACTCGTGCAAAGAGAACTACGCATAGACCTAGCTCATGATGCCACTGTTGGGGAACGTTGCAGAAAATTAAAAATTTTCCTACGGTTTCACCAAGATCCATCTATGAGTTCATCTAAGCAACGAGTCAAGGGAGAGAGTTAGCATCTACATACCACTTGTAGATCGCGTGCGGAAGCTTGCAAGGTGATGATGTAGTCGTACTCGACGTGATTCGAATCACCGATGACCAAGTGCTGAACGGACAGCACCTCCGCGTTCAACACACATACGGGACGGGAGACGTCTCCTCCTTCTTGATCCAGCAAGGGGGAAGGAGAGGTTGAGGAAGACAGCTCCACCGGCAGCATGACGGCGTGGTGATGGTGGAGAGGCAGTACTCCGACAGGGCTTCGCCAAGCACACAACGGAGGAGGAGAGGTGTTGGGGAGGGGAGGGCTGCGCCTTGGAGGATGGTGCGGCTGCCCTCCCCTCACCCCTCTATTTATAGGGGGAAGGGAGAAGGGGGCCGGCCCCCTAGAACCCATCTAGGGGGGGTGCGGCGGCCAAGGGGAGAGGGGGAGAGGGTGGCTTGCCCCCCAAGCCAAGGGGGCGCCCCCTCTAGGGTTCCCCCCTCAACCCTAGGCGCATGGGCCCAAGGGAGGGGGTCCGGCCAGCCCACCAGGGGCTGGCTCCCTGCCCCACGCAGCCCATGTGGCCCCCCGGGAGGGGTGGCCCCTCCCGGTGGACCCCCGGAACCCTTCCGGTGGCCCCGGTACAATACCGGTATGACCCCGAAACTTCCCGGTGTCCGTTTGACAACTTCCCATATATAAATCTTTACCTCCGGACCCTTCCGGAGCTCCTCGTGACGTCCAGGATCCCATCCGGGACTCCGAACAACATTCGGTAGTCACATACTAGTCTTCCTAATAACCCTAGCATCACCGAACCTTAAGTGTGTAGACCCTACGGGTTCGGGAGACATGCAGACATGACCGAGACGCTCTCAGGTCAATAACCAACAGCGAGATCTGGATACCCATGATGGCTCCCACATGCTCCTCGATGTTGTCATCGGATGAACCACTATGTCGAGGATTCGATCAAACCCTGTATGCAATTCCCTTTGTCAATCGGTACGTTACTTGCCCGAGACTCGATCGTCGGTATCCCAATACCTTGTTCAGTCTCGTTACCGGCAAGTCACTTTACTCGTACCGTAATGCATGATCCCGTGTCCAACACCTTGGTCACATTGAGCTCATTATGATCATGCATTACCGAGTGGGCCCAGAGATACCTCTCCGTCATACGGAGTGACAAATCCTAGTCTCGATCCGTGTCAACCCAATAGCTACTTTCGGAGATACCTGTAATGCACCTTTATAGTCACCCAGTTACGTTGTGACGTTTGATACACCCAAGGCACTCTTACGGTATCCGGGAGTTACACGATCTCATGGTCGAAGGAAGAGATACTTGACATTGGCAAAGCTCTAGCAAAACGAACTACACGATCTTTTATGCTATGCTTAGGATTGGGTCTTGTCCATCACATCATTCTCCTAATGATGTGATCCCGTTATCAACGACATCCAATGTCCATAGTCAGGAAACCATGACTATCTGTTGATCACAACGAGCTAGTCAACTAGAGGCTCACCAGGGACATATTGTGGTCTAAGTATTCACACGTGTATTACGATTTCTGGATAATACAGTTATAGCATGAATAAAAGACATTTATCATGAACATTGAAATATAATAATACTTTTATTATTGCCTCTAGGGCATATTTCCAACAGTATGATACCTTGAAGGAATTCCTCATGAAGAGAGGCTTCAAACCCGGTTCACTTGACCCAACTCTTTTCACCAAAACCTATGATGATGAATTATTCGTGTGCCAAATATATGTTGATGATATTATCTTTGGCAGTACTAACCAACATTACGGTGACTAATTTGACTATATGATGAGTGGGAATATCAAAAGTCTATGATGGGAGAACTGAAATTCTTCTTAGGTCTTCAAATTCGTCAATAACGGAATGGCATCTTCATTACCTCAAGGATGTGCTGAGGAAACTCGGCATGCAAGATTGCAAAGGTGTCAAAATCCCTATGCCCACAAATGGCCATCTTTGCATTGATGAAAATGGTATAGACTTCGATCAAAAGGTATACCGCTCCATGATTGGCTCTTTATTGTATCTATGTGCATCTAGGCCATATATTATGCTTAGTGTTTGCATGTGTGACCGTTTTCAAGCTACACCAAAGGAATCACACCATAAGGTTGTGAAGCATATTCTTTGATATCTAGCTCACACTCCAACACTTAGATTATGGTATCCCAAGGGCTCGGCTTTTGATCTCATTGGATATTCAGACTCTGACTATGCTGGTGATCGAGTGGACCACAAGTCAACATCAGGCACATGCCATTTCCTCGGACGATCCTTGGTATGTTGGTCCTCGAAGAAGAAGAATTGTGTATCACTCTCTACTGCTGAAGCTGAGTACATTGCTGCTGGTTCTTGTTGTGCTCAATTTCTATGGATGAAGCAAACCCTCAAGGACTACAGCATCAACATGAAGAATGTGCCTCTCTACTACGACAATGAGAGTGATATCAAGATTGATCATAGCCCAGTTCAGCACTCGAAGACAAAGCACATCCAGATTCGTCATCATTTTCGTTGAGATCATGTGTTGAAGGGCGACATCTCCATCGAGCACGTGAAGACTGAAGAACAGCTATCGAATATCTTCACAAAGTCCTTGGATGAGAAGAGATTTAGCAATTTGTGGTGTGAGCTAAATATCTAGAATCTTTGAAAAGGACACACATCCTAACAGTTATGCATAACTGATGACTTAGATGTGCAACACATGAAGTAATGTTTTTCTCCAATCAATGAAGACTAACCCTCTAAGTGTGAAGAAATTAACGAAGAATTTGATTCTCAGAAACCTACGACAATTGTACCCGGTGTCTGAAATCATCATTCCTATACGGTGGGTTACACCACCAACAAAAGTTGAAAATCTTCAATCTGAGTTTTTCTTCATTTTTGCAAATTCTTCAATTTTCATATTCTTCAACTTTGAAATTTCTTCACTCTTTTCGATTGATGTTTTTCATTGCCTATATATATTTGAGTTTTCAAGTCTTCAACAGCATTCACATATTGCTAATTCTTCAAGTTGATTTTTTACTCTAAGTGAATGTGATTGGACCCATTCCCCCTCTATGATAAATTCAACCCAGTATGTTCACAAATTCTTCATGTGCATCCTATTTGACACACGTTCAAAATCTTCACTGTGTCCTTGTCAGCTGAAGAATTTGCGAATGAAACATTAAAATTTTCATATCTGGATTTTTCGGCTTTTGCCGCTCAAACCATTCTGCATCCCACTATACAGTTAAACTAATCACCCACGGTCTACCAAGATCTCTACCTCTCAGTACGTGGGTGACACATGTCGCTAGGATGGCAAGCGTCAGGGGCACGTTCGTCCAATTTCTTCGGATGGGCAGTTTTTCACCTCGGCTATAAATACCCCTCGCCCACCTCGGACCTCATTTACTCTGCTCGATCTCACTCCCCTCGCTCGACCCCTCAGACCTAGCACCACCTCTAAACTCCATCATCGTCAGTGAGGAACAACTTTATTGCCTCAACCTCGTCGCCGTCGTACTCGCGCCGGCCACAGAAATCTTCACTCTGCCGCCGCCGTAGCTGTCTCTCGCCGCCAAGTTAGGGCGTGAGAGATCTGAACGGACGAACCTCTCCACTTCAACTCCCAGTTCATTGTGTTCTTCATCTAGGGTAATTAAAATCTAATTTTACTGCCCTACTTTGATTATGATGATTTCCACAAAATCTTCAAAAGGTGTTTATTCTTCAACTTCCCTATCCTTAAACACCCAGTTGCATCTATTCTTGATCTATTTCCCTAAGCTATGTTTTTCTTCAAGATTCCTCAATTGTGTGGATTTTCAAATCTATACAACTCTCGAACCTAAGTCAAGAACTCTTAGTGAAATTCCTCAAGACATCCATGGTCAAATTCCTCAAACTTGATTCTTTTTGAAAAATTTCTGAGAACGCATATGACCTCTCCAAATTCTTCGCACCTATACTCTGTTCACAGGTACAAATGTTCGCTGTTGAATCTCTAGGTTCTCATCAACTTAACTCATTTGCGGCGTTCCTCGAAGATAAATTGCACACTTCTTCAGAAACCTCAATTGTTCAGAATCCTCAAGTGAAGAAAATGGCTGATGGTAAAAGACCTCAGAAGGGAGGAAAGAGGCCAGAAACTAATACAGCATTTGAAATCCATGAAGACATCTATAATGAGTATTGCACTCCTGATGAAGCCACACATGGCAAGGAGAAAAAAAATCAGCACAAAGTGCGCATTCAGAGGATTGAGAGGAGATGGGAAGAGAATGGAGGGAGTATCAATATGTTACTCCAAAGTACATGAAGAAACTCGTTGTACACCCTCCATGCCCAAGACCTCCATTGGCTCTAGGCCAAAAAGTTGATCCCTCAAGCATCAGGCGAGGTGAGGAATTTCCAAAGGAGTGGGCTAAGCGCCAAGCCAAGTTGGCTAAAATGGCAAAGGAAGTAGTGAAGAAATTCAATGAAGATTCTTCTACTGCTGCTATTGAGGCCTCTACTAGCAAGCCCAAGAAGGCCATGCCCAAGAAATCAGCAGTAAAGCCAAGTTCCTCAACTGCTATGCCCTCACGGCCAAGTGCAAAGCCCTCATGGCCAATTCCTCAGGAAACCTCCTCAAAGGAAGCTCTAGTTCCTCGGGCTACAAAGTCCTTAGCGCCTGTGCATCTTGCCACATGCCAACGGGCTACAGGAGTCTCTATTGCTTCAAGAGCATCTGCAAGTTCATCAACTCCACCGTAGTCCTCAACTGGTCCTACTCTGCTGAAGAAAAAGGCCGCTGATGGACGCGGCTCGAGGCCAAGTCCTCACAAGAAGCAAGTTGCTTTTCACGTTCCGTCTCATGACAATGAAGCCGATGATGAAGAACTTGTTGAGATCATTAGAGACAGGAAACAAAGGGCCACTAGATCCAAAGGCAATGCAGTGCCACTCATGCTGGATCCAAAGTTGATCCTTGACTTCATCGATCTATGGCACAAGGACCATAACACTCCGCTGCCTGACTTAAATCTCACCCTGGGACAAAGTCACATGCTCAATGCCTTCGTAGGCAAAGAAAAATGGAAGTTTGAAAAGGCCAGACAGCCAACAAAGCTCAGTATAAGAAGGAGCGTTTTCTGAAAAAGAATGTTGTAAACATGTCTTCTGAAGAACTTGTGAATGTGCAAAAGGAGATCAAAGCTCTCGGTGATGAATTTGACGCTTATCGTGTAGATTGGCTAGGTGCCAAAGTTAGATTTGTCAAACTGGCCAAGAGATTCAAACCAAATGTTGGAGCTACATCACAACAAGAAATTCCTCAAGCTGAAGCATATGCTCATCCTACTGAAGAACATGCTAGCACAACTAATGAAAATCAATCTGTTGAATGTACCAGGGCTGCTGAAGAAATTCCAGCTCCTGAAGAAACTGCTAGGGCAACCTCCAATCTTGCGCCTGAAGAACAACCCAGGACAGCTGAAGCATCTGTAGTTGCGCCTTAGGAAACTAAACAAGCCAAGGCAACTACATCAGTTGTGCCTGAAGAAAATGAACCCACTTCATCTTCTCCTCCTGCAAAGTCATCTCAGATGAACAATATAAACCTTCCTTCTACATCAGAAGCGAAGAAAACTAAAGCTGCGAAGAAGGCAGCTGTGAAGAAAAGGAAAGCATCAGCAACTAAGGAATCTTCAGCTCCCAAGAAAGTGAAGACTTTGACGAGCTCATTCACCAACCCCATTGATGTTGTTCATATCTCAAGCATGCCATCAAAGGAGATTGTTCCCTTTGGTGAGGAATATGTCATACCTAATGACACAAATGAAGAGAATCCCTATGTTGCTACTTCAGAGCAGTTGTATGAAGAAATTGAAGTGGATGAAATCCCTTCAACCCCACTGGTATCATCGGCCATGCCTCAGTTCACAGCTGAAGGGGCAGACGTTGAAGAATTAGATGAAGAAGATGAGGATGTGGATATTGGCTCTACCACTCATGTGCTCAATGATGATTACTGGGAAAGGCTGCACCCCAATTCACCTTTGACCACTCCACTGCATCAAATTCCTCAGTCCCCAGTTCAAATGGAAGAAATTCATACAGGATCTGATGGACATCAGACTTCACTTCATTCCATTCAAGAAGAAGTTCCAGCTACTAATGCTAAAGAAATGGAGGCCAAGACTGCTGCTACTAAATCTGCCGTTGAAATTCCTCAGCCTGTGGCTCCAGAGGTTGTGCACCAAGAGGCTGTGAAGTCTTCAACTGTTAATCTTCAGCCCAAGCCACAAAATCCTCTTTCAAAGAAGCAGAAATTCAAGGCTGACGATTTCTTCGCTGAGCATCATTTCTTCACCGATTTCAATCCCTATGATTCAGCAAGACTTTGACGCAAGCATTTCTGGACAGCAAGTCAGATGAACTTCTACTCCTCACTCCTATTTGATAAGGACAAGGTCTTTGAGCACCGTCAAATTCCTCATGTGGATATGGAGTCTCTTTCATGCTTCCATCCTATCATGAGTGTTCTTGATGACGCTGGACTGTTAAACTTTTGCATTGACATTTGAGACTGGAATGAAGAACTCATTCTCCAATTCTATGCTACATTGCACCTCACTCACAATGTGGAAGATGTGAATTCATGGGTACTTGACTGGATGACTGAAAATACTCATTACAAAGCACCGACCTCTGAATTGCTTCACGCCATCCCAGTCAGTCCTCCTACAGAAGGCGCCAGGCTCATATATGAGGAACCAGAACTTTCAAATCATTTGATGCAAGTGCTGATGAAGCCTCCGAAGGGTGGCCAAGCTCCAAGGACCACATTCCTCATGAAGTAATTGCTATATGTGCCAAGGACAGTGTATCGCATTTAGTCCAAAACCCTCAGTCCAATCAAGGGCCACAACTCTGATGAAGAAGTTGTTGGCATCATGAGAATCTGTTGTTCAATATCATACATGGCATTCCTATCAACTACCATGATTTCTTCATGAGGACATTGGCCAATGCTGCTCTGTCACCTTTTGAGTTGAAGCCTTATGCTCCCTGGATCATGAAATTCATCAGATCAAGGTCTTCAATTCATTACCAGGCCGACTATCAAAATCATCTCGGCAATTTTCCTCCTATTGAAGTCCTCAGAGGGACTATTTCCTCAGTTGATGAGAAGGGAAAAGCGGGTGTTATTGATGAAGGCACTCGTCCATTGGATTGTCAGTTTCGCAAAGTTGCATCTTTTTCCACCAATGGGACTCTGCAACACAAGATTCTTCCGCCAAAGCTTCAAAGCAAAATTCTCAAGCCACTGCTCCACGAGTGATGATAGATCATGAGCTTCTCCTCGGTCTTCATCAAAAAGTCGATTGCAATCACAAGTGGGTCAAGCGCCAATTTGGCTCAATTCTTCAAAATATGACTATCACGCAAAACACCGTGAAGAAGAACCATTACTACTTGCTTGAAGTCTTTGATCACACTTGGGCCATATTGTCTCACCACTAAGGTGATGAAGATCTCAAACAGATGGGCTTC
The DNA here is from genome assembly GCF_018294505.1 of Triticum aestivum. Classification (NCBI taxonomy): domain Eukaryota; kingdom Viridiplantae; phylum Streptophyta; class Magnoliopsida; order Poales; family Poaceae; genus Triticum; species Triticum aestivum. The sequence goes on along the minus strand of NC_057794.1, from coordinate 232,391,950 downwards.
CAACAGGATTTTGACTGGTCTCAGCCACCTTTAAATAAATTCAAGAAGGTCAAAGTTCCTCACCTGGTCGCCAGCTCATATTCTTTATCGCATGAGATGGATGAAGCTGAAGACTTGAACGACACTGAGGTAGGCCCTTCTTCAACGGACGACCCCAACAATGCTGGCGCTCCTCCATCGACATCATGATGATATTCTTCAGGGGCGTTAGTCCTAATTTTCCGTCCCTTTTGGTCATTCGATGACAAAGGGGGGGAAATTTGAGTTAGTCTTCAAGCCGGTCTCGTATATATGGGCTTTTTTCGTTAAGTTACAACTCTTGATCTTCTGAGGTGTTTGCTCTGATGAGTTGTAAACTTAAGTCCTATGGTGCTCTGACTCTTTTTGAATTGCTTTCTGCATGCTTATTTCATCAAGTACCTTAACACACGCATGCTGAATTCGTCAGAGTCCATATTTCATCATGCATTTCAAATTCTTCATATCATATGTTAAATGCATGTATGAATTACAAGATATAGATATAGGGGGAGATCTCCATGATATGACTCTACAATGTGCATTTGTTGTCCAAAGCAAATTCCTCAAATATGCACATCTTCAGGGGGTTCTTCTATATCTTGCAATCAAATTTCTCAATATCTGTATTTACACTTCATATGTTTATCCCGTTGAAAACTTAACCCATTTGTCATCAATCACCAAAAAGGGGGAGATTTTTAGTGCATCTAATGCCCCTTAGTGATTTTGGTGTATTGAAGACTTACAGGTTAAGGGACTAATGTGTTTGTGAGTGTACACAGGTTCTATAAGTCCATGAGAAGTTTGATATTTATGATGAAAGTCGACCCCTAAAAATGAATGTCTTCAGTTGAAGACTTTGGTTTTCTTGAAGACTTTGAAAGTGAGGAAATTGGTGTGACCTTGAAGACTTTGTTCTTAATGCGAGGATTATGGAGCGTGAAGACTTTTGTTTTCGTAGTTTCATTTTCTCTTTCTTGAGTCATAGGAAACACCGTACTATTAAAGGGGGTCGAGGTAAAGCTAAGGAAACACTTTCCAAGTGATGCGCATCTCAAAATCCTACACCTACCCAATCCTTTCAAGTGAAGCCATTGGAAATCTCATACAGTTAGGTCAAGTTCTTCAGTGACAGAGACGAAATTCTTCTGATCTCTAAGGAATTTGTTTTGATTGAGGAGTTAGGAATTCGCTAGTGCGGATTGCCTACAAGTGAGGAACATGATAGCCCAGAGGAATTTGAGAGCTCAAAGTTCCGATCGTTGCTGTGCTACGCGCCAGCTATCCAAAATATCCTACCCACCTAACGGTCATATCATTAAAGGGCATTTATGTCTTATCATGTCGGGTTGCTCCCCAGTCTATAAATAGCCGCCCCCTACAACCACTAGCTGGTTGGCTGCTCCGAGAGAAACTGACACTTGTCATTGAGAGCATCACATCCTCCGAGGACTTTGAGCGAAAATCACCAAGTGAGGAAAACCCAAACCCAAACACCTACAAACCCAAAGTGATCGAGCATCATTGAAGATATTGTTCCTATGTGGAACCGATGCCTGTTACCTTTGAGTACTGTGCATCCTCCAGACGGTTAGGCATCATGGTCTAGAGCATCCAAGAGGAATTGTGGATCGACGAGTGATACGTCTCCGTCGTATCTATAATTTTTGATTGTTCCATGCCAATATTCTACAATTTCCATATACTTTTTGGCAACCATTTATACTATTTTTGGGACTAACATATTGATCCAGTGCCCAGTGCCAGTGCCAGTTCCTATCTGTTGCATGTTTTTGGTTTCGCAGAATATCCATATCAAACGGAATCCAAACGGGATAAAAATGGACGGAGAATTATTTTGGAATATTTGTGACTTTTGGGAAGAAAATCAACGCGAGATAGTACCCGAGGTGGCCACAAGGGTGGGGCCCACCGCCACTACAAGCAGGCACGTCCCCACCCTCATGGGCCACCCGTAAGGTGGTTGATGCTCTACTTTGGCCGCAAGAAAGCTAATTTTTGGAAAAAGTTCTGGGCGAAGGTTTCAACCCAATCGGAGTTACGGATCTCCGGATATAAAAGAAACGGTGAAAGGGCAGCAGAACAGAACGCAGAAATAGAGAGAGACAGAGAGACAGATCCAATCTCGGAGGGGCTCTCGCCCCTCCCACGCCATGGAGGCCAAGGACCAGAGGGGAAACCCTTCTCCCATCTAGGGAGGAGGTCAAGGAAGAAGAAGGAGGAGGGGGGCTCTCCCCCCTAGCTTCCGGTGGCACCGGAGTGCCACCGGGGCCATCATCATCACCGCAATCTTCACCAACAACTTCACCGCCATCATCACCAACTCTTCTCCCCTATATGCAGCGGTGTAACCTCTCTCTTACCCACTGTAATCTCTACTTAAACATGGTGCTCAACGCTATATATTATTTCCCAATGATGTATGGCTATCCTATGATGTTTGAGTAGATTTGTTTTGTCCTATGGGCTATTTGATGATCAAGATTGGTTTGAGTTGCATGTTTTATTATTGGTGCTGTCCTATGGTGCTCTCCATGTCGCGCAAGCGTGAGGGATCCCCGCTGTAGGGTGTTGCAATACGTTCATGATTCGCTGATAGTGGGTTGCGTGAGTGACTGAAACACAAACCCGAGTATGGGGGTTGTTGCGTATGGGATAAAGAGGACTTGATACTTTAATGCTATGGTTGGGTTTTACCTTAATCATCTTTGGTAGTTGCGGATGCTTTCTAGAGTTCCAATCATAAGTTCATGTGATCCAAGTAGAGAAAGTATGTTAGCTTATGCCTCTCCCTCATATAAAATTGCAATAATGATCACCGGTCTAGTTATCGATTGCCTAGGGACAAATAACTTTCTCGTAACAACACGCTCTTTACTAAACCTAACTTAGTTGTGTCTTTATCTAAACAGCCCCTACTTTTTATTTACGTGCTCTTTATTATCTTGCAAACCTATCCAACAATACCTACAAAGTACTTCTAGTTTCATACTTGTTCTAGGTAAAGCGAACGTCAAGCGTGCGTAGAGTTGTATCGGCGGTCGATAGAACTTGAGGGAATATTTGTTCTTCCTTTAGCTCCTTGTTGGGTTCGACACTCTTACTTATCGAAAGAGGCTACAATTGATCCCCTATACTTGTGGGTTATCAAGACCTTTTTCTGGCGCCTTTGTCGGGGAGCAATAGTGCGGGTGAATATTCTCGTGTGTGCTTGTTTGCTTTATCACTAAGTAATTTTTATTTGCTATTCTCAGTTGTTTTCTATCTTTAGTTATGGGTAGGAAATGCAAAATACCAAAAAAAATTAGTTGTACCTACTAAACCAATGGTTGAAGAACCACTCAAAATCTATCACACTGCTGAAGCTTATTACTTGGATCATCTTTGATCCCTATGTGCTCGTGCTGAAACCCCAACTAGCTTAGTTGAGGGCAAATATTTAGATGAGCATGCTTGTTATGTGCGACACCGAATATCTGAAAAAGGGAAAATTTTACTGGGTCAAATTCATCGTTTGCAATGCTATGCTTGGAATTTATGCGAAATATACGATATTACTTGTTGTTCTGAAAACCCTAAGAATCACCTTCCCTATCAATGTGAGTTTAGTGATAATGGAATCGTATCTTTGTATGCTAAGGCTCTTTATAGTTACTATGATGTTCAACAAATTGAAGAATTTGTTGCTTTTAAGGGTTCTTATGAAATTGCTTCTTTGACTGAAATGTATGATGCTACTCTTTACAAATCTGAAAATTTTGACATACTTAAATATTGCTATGATAATTATGCTTCTAATGCCTATGTTGAACTATATATTGAGGACTACCCCGTTGTCCAAGAAGAGACTAATTTTTTGCAGGAGTCTATGGAGGAAGAAATTGATGAAACTGTGAGCTCATTGGGTGAAAAAGATGAGGAGGAGAGCGAAGAACAAAAGGAGGAAGAGCGGATTAACTACCCGTGTCCACCTTCTAATGAGAGTAACTCTTCAACTCATACGTTGTTTAATTTCCCTTCGTGCTTACCGAAGGATGATTGCTATGATGATTGTTATGATCCCATTGATTCTCTTGAAATATCCCTTTTCGATGATGCTTGCTATGCTTGTGTCCAAGATGCCAATATGAATTATGCTTATGGATATGAACTTGCTATAGTTCCTTATGTTAAACATGAAATTGTTGCTATTGCACCCACACACGATAGTCCTATTATCTTTTTGAATTCTCCCGACTACACTATATCAGAGAAGTTTGCACTTATTAAGGATTATATTGATGGGTTGCCTTTTACCATTGCACATGATGATTTTGATGAATATAATATGCATGTGCTTGCTTCTCCTACTTGCAATTATTATGAGAGAGGTACTATATCTCCACCTCTCTATGTTTCCAATATGATAAAATTGCAAGAAACTGCTTATGCTATGCATTGGCCTTTACTATGTGTGCATGAATTGTTCTTTTATGACATGCCGATGCATAGGAAGAGATTTAGACTTTTTTGTTGCATGATATATGTTACTTTGTGCTCACTATTAAATTACAAATCATTGTTAATTAAAATTGGCTTTGATATACCTTGGGATCCGGGTTGATCCATTACTTGAGCACTATATGCCTAGCTTAATGGCTTTAAAGAAAGCGATGCCTGGGAGACAACCCGGAAGTTTTAGAGAGTCATTTATTTCTGTTGAGTTCTTTCATATAGTTTAAAAACAACAAAAATAAAGAGGGGAACCCAAAACTTTTTCAAAAAGGAAAGTGAAAGTGAGAAAGACAAGCACTGTTGAAGTGGGAGAGCTCCTTGAACTTTGTTCATACTCACAACAACTTTGTGAATCTTGATTACAGAAACTTTTCAACAAAAATAATTATCCCCTTGTACAATTCCATTGTATTATAAAAATAATGTGCCAAGGTTTGCCTTTAGGATGTTTACATTTGCTTGATGGTTTGTACGGTCCAGGACAGAAACTTTGGCTGTAGTGCGCGATTTTACATTGTTTGCTGGAACTTCAAATGGTTCTGATTCTTTTTGCACTGTCTTTTTATACAAATTATTTATTTTTCCTAATTTTGGCGGAATTGTTCAAGTATCATAAGTATGGTGAATGTTCAGATTGTTACAGACTTTTCTGTTTTTGACAGATTCTGTTTTTGATGCATAGCTTGCTTGTTTTGATGAAACTATCAATTTATATCAGTGGATTAAGCCATGGAAAAGTTATATTACATTATACACAATGCAAAAAAAATATGAATTGGTTTGCAACAGTACTTAGAGTAGTGATTTGCTTTATTATACTAACGGGTCTTACCGAGTTTTCTGTTGAAGTTTTGTGTGGATGAAGTGTTCGATGATCGAGAAGGTCTCGATGTGAGAAAAAGGAAGAGAGGCAAGAGCTCAAGCTTGGGGATGCCCGAGGCACCCCAAGTAAATATTCAAGTATACTCAAGCGTCTAAGCTTGGGGATGCCCCGGAAGGCATCCCCTCTTTCTTCAACAATTATCGGTATGTTTTCGGATTCGTTTCGTTCAAGCGATATGTGCAATCTTGGAGCGTCTTTTGCATTTAGTTTTCACTTTTCTTTTATGCACCATGCTGGTATGAGATAGTCCTTGGTTGATTTATAGAATGATCTATGCACTTCACTTATATATTTTGAGTATGGCTTTATAGAATGCTTCATGTGCTTCACTTATATCATTTGAAGCTTGGATTGCCTGTTTCTCTTTACATAGAAAACCGCCATTTGTGGAATGCTCTTTTGCTTCACTTATATTTGTTAGAGCATGGGCATATCTTTTGTAGAAAGAATTAAACTCTCTTGCTTCACTTATATCTATTTAGAGAGATGACAGGAATTGGTCATTCACATGGTTAGTCATAAAATCCTACATAAAACTTGTAGATCACTGAATGATATGTTTGATTCCTTGCAATAGTTTTGTGATATAAAGATGGTAATATTAGAGTCATGCTAGTGGGTAGTTGTGGATTGTAGAAATACTTGTGTTGAGGTTTGTGATTCCCGTAGCATGCACGTATGGTGAACCGTTATGTAACGAAGTCTGAGCATGATTTATTTATTGATTGTCTTCCTTATGAGTGGCAGTCGGGGACGAGCGATGGTCTTTTCCTACCAATCTATCCCCCTTGGAGCATGTGCATAGTACTTTGTTTCGATGACAAATAGATTTTTGCAATAAGTATGTGAGTTCTTTATGACTAATGTTGAGTCCATGGATTATACGCACCCTCACCCTTCCACCATTGCTAGCCTCTCTAGTACCGCGCAAGTTTCACCGGTACCTTAAACCCACCATATACCTTCCTAAAAACAGCCACCATACCTACCTATCATGGCATTTCCATAGCCATTCCGAGATATATTGCCATGCAACTTCATCATCATCATATACATGACTTGAGCATTCATTGTCATATTGCTTTGCATGATCGTAAGATAGCTAGCATGATGTTTTCATGGCTTGTCCGTTTTTTGATGTCATTGCTAAGCTAGATCATTGCACATCCCGGTACACCGCCGGAGGCATTCATATAGAGTCATATCTTTGTTCTAGTATCGAGTTGTAAGTAAATGAAAGTGTGATGATCATCATTATTAGAGCATTGCCCCAGTGAGGAAAGGATGATGGAGACTATGATTCCCCCACGATGGGACTCCGGATGAAAAAAATAAAAATAAAAAGAGAAAGGCCAAAAAAAGAGAAGGCCCCCCCAAAAAATAAAAATAAAAATAAAAAATGAGAGAAAAAGAGAGAAGGGGCAATGTTACTATCCTTTAACCACACTTGTGCTTCAAAGTAGCACCATGTTCTTCATATAGAGAGTCTCTTGAGTTATCACTTTCATATACTAGTGGGAATTTTCATTATAGAACTTGGCTTGTATATTCCGATGATGGGCTTCCTCAAACGCCCGAGGTCTTCATGAGCAAGCAAGTTGGATGCACACCCACTTAGTTTCAGTTTGATCTTTCATACACTTGTAGCTCTGGTGCATCTGTTGCATGGCAATCCCTACTCACTCACATTGATATCTATTGATGGGCATCTCCATAGCCCGTTGATACGCCTAGTTGATGTGAGACTATCCTCTCCTTTTTGTCTCCTCCACAACCACCATTCTATTCCACCTATAGTGCTATGTCCATGGCTCACGCTCATGTATTGCGTGAAAGTTGAAAAGGTTTGAGAACGTCAAAAGTATGAAAAAATTGCTTGGCTTGTCATCGGGGTTGTGCATGATGTGAATATTTTGTGTGGTGAAGATGGAGCATAGCCAGACTATGTGATTTTGTAGGGATAACTTTCTTTGGCCATGTTATTTTGAAAAGACATGATTGCTTTATTAGTAGGCTTGAAGTATTATTGTTTTTATGTCAAATGATAGACTATTGCTTTGAATAACTCGTATCTTAATATTCATGCCATGATTAGATATGTGATCAAGATTATGCTAGGTAGCATTCCACATCAAAAATTATCTTTTTTATCATTTACCTACTCGAGGACGAGCAGGAATTAAGCTTGGGGATGCTGATACGTCTCCGTCGTATCTATAATTTTTGATTGTTCCATGCCAATATTCTACAATTTCCATATACTTTTTGGCAACTTTTTATACTATTTTTGGAACTAACATATTGATCCAGTGCCCAGTGCTAGTTCCTGTCTGTTGCATGTTTTTCGTTTCGCAAAATATCCATATCAAACGGAATCCAAACGGGATAAAAATGGAAGGAGAATTATTTTGGAATATTTGTGATTTTTGGGAAGAAAATCAACGCGAGACGGTGCCCGAGGTGGCCACGAGGGTGGGGCTCACCGCCACTACAAGCAGGCGCGCCCCCCACCCCCGTGGGCCACCCGTAAGGCGGTTGATGCTCTACTTTGGCCGCAAGAAAGATAATTTTTGGAAAAAGATCTGGGCGAAGGTTTCAACCCAATCAGAGTTACGGATCTCCGGATATAAAAGAAACGGTGAAAGGGCAGCAAAAACAGAACGCAGAAACAGAGAGAGACAGAGAGACAGATCCAATCTCGGAGGGGCTCTCACCCCTCCCATTCCATGGAGGCGAAGGGCCAGATGGGAAACCCTTCTCCCATCTAGGGAGGAGGTCAAGGAATAAGAAGAAGGAGGGGGGCTCTCCCCCCTCGCTTCCGGTGGCACCGGAGTGCCACCGGGGCCATCATCATCACCGCAATCTTCACCAACAACTTCACCGCCATCATCACCAACTCTTCCACCCTCTATGCAGCGGTGTAACCTCTCTCTTACCCACTGTAATCTCTACTTAAACATGGTGCTCAACGCTATATATTATTTCCCAATGATGTATGGCTATCCTATGATGTTTGAGTAGATTCGTTTTGTCCTATGGGCTATTTGATGATCAAGATTGGTTTGAGTTGCATGTTTTATTATTGGTGCTGTCCTATGGTGCTCTCCGTGTCGCGCAAGCGTGAGGGATCCCCGATGTAGGATGTTGCAGTACGTTCATGATTCGCTTATAGTGGGTTGCATGAGTGACTGAAACACAAACCCGAGTAAGGGGGTTGTTGCGTATGGGATAAAGAGGACTTGATACTTTAATGCTATGGTTGGGTTTTACCTTAATGATCTTTAGTAGTTGCGGATGCTTGCTAGGGTTCCAATCATAAGTTCATATGATCCAAGTAGAGAAAGTATGTTAGCTTATGCCTCTCCCTCATATAAAATTGCAATAATGATCACCGGTCTAGTTATCGATTGCCTAGGGACAAATAACTTTCTCGTAACAACAAGCTCTTTACTAAACATAACTTAGTTGTGTGTTTATCTAAACAGCCCCTACTTTTTATTTACTAGATCTTTATTATCTTGCAAACCTATCCAACAATACCTACAAAGTACTTCTAGTTTCATACTTGTTCTAGGTAAAGCGAACGTCAAGCGTGCGTAGAGTTGTATCGGTGGTCGATAGAACTTGAGGGAATATTTGTTCTTCCTTTAGCTCCTTGTTGGGTTTGACACTCTTACTTATCGAAAGAGGCTACAGTTAATCCCCTATACTTGTGGGTTATCACCGAGTGACCGAGTCTGTGAAGGTTTGAAAGTCACCTGAAGACTTACCATGAGTGATTGGGCGAGGTCTGTGTGATCTTAGCTCAAGGAGAATATGGTGAGGACTGTGTGTCCGGGATTGTATGTCCTCAGGTTTAAATACCTAACCGCTCTAACCAGACGTACGACTGTCACAGTAGTTGGAACTGGTCTACCAAATCATCCTCTTCACCAAGCTACTGGTTATATTTCCTCAACCCTTTCATTTCCTCATTCATGTATTTATGACCTTGATCGTTACTGTTTCAAGACTTTGACTGAAGACTTTCTCAACTTCCTCAATCCAAATTCTTCAGTCACTTTGTCTTCAGCCTGCTTGTCCTATTTACACGCTACTTGTGCTTTGTGTATGTTTCATTTCATCATGATGACTATGTGATGACCCACAAGTATAGATGATCTATCGTAGTCCTTTCGATAAGTAAGAGTGTCGAACCCAACGAGGAGCAGAAGGAAATGACAAGCGGTTTTCAGCAAGGTATTCTCTGCAATCACTGAAGTTATCGGTAACAGATAGATTTGTGATAGGGTAAATTGTAACAGGTAACAAATAATAAAAGTAAACAAGGTGCAGAAAGGTGGCCCGATCCTTTTTGTAGCAAAGGACAAGCCTGGACAAACTCTTATATAAAGCAAAGCGCTCCCGACGACACATGGGAATTATTGTCAAGCTAGTTTTCATCATGCTCATATGATTCATGTTCATTACTTTGATAATTTGATATGTGGGTGGACCAGTGCTTGGGTGCTGCCCTTCCTTGGACAAGCCTCCCACTTATTATTAACCCCTCTCGCAAGCATCCACAACTATGAAAGAAGACTTAAGGTAAACCTAACCATAGCATGAAACATATGGATCCAAATCAGCCCCTTACGAGGAAACACATAAACTAGGTTTTAGGCTTCTGTCACTCTAGCAACCCATCATCTACTTATTACTTCCCAATGCCTTCCCCTAGGCCCAAACAATGGTGAAGTGTCATGTAGTCGATGTTCACATAACACCACTAGAGGAAAGACAACATACATCTCATCAAAATATCAAATGAATACCAAATTCACATGATTACTTATAACAAGACTTCTCCCATGTCCTCAGGAACAAACGTAACTACTCACAAGGCATATTCATAATCATAATCAGAGGAGTATTAATTATCATTAAGGATCTGAAAATATAATCTTCCACCGGATAAACCAACTAGCATCAACTACAAGGAGTAATCAACACCACTAGCAACCAACAGGTATGAATCTGAGGTTTTGGGACCAAGATCGAATACAAGAGATGAACTAGGGTTTGAGAGGAGTTGGTGCTGGTGAAGATGTTGATGGAGATGGACCCCCTCTCGATGATAGGATTGATGGTGATGACAATGGCGATGATTTCCCCCTCCTGGAGGGATGTTTCCCCAGCAGAACAGCTCCGCCGGAGCCCTAGATTGGTTCTGCCCAGGTTCCGCCTCGAGACGGTGACGCTTCGTCCCGAAAGCTTCTTCTTGATTTTTCCAGGATAAAAGACACCATATAGCCAAATGGGCACCAGAGGCCTACCAGGGGGCCCACAAGGTCGGGGGCGCGCCCAGGGAGGTAGGGCGCGCCCTCCACCCTTGTGGCTGGCTGGTGGCCCCCCTCTGGTACTTTCTTCGTCCAATATTTTTTACTTATTCCAAAAACATGCTCCGTGAAGTTTCAGGACTTTTCGAGTTGCGCAGAATAGGTCTCTAATATTTACTCCTTTTCCAGCCTAGAATTCCAGCTGCCGGCATTCTCCCTCTTCATGTAAACCTTGTAAAATAAGAGAGAATAGGCATAAGTATTGTGATATAATGTGTAATAATAGCCCATGATGTTAAATATCAATATAAAAGCATGATGCAAAATGGACGTATCACTATGCTACTGCTTTGTTATGCATGCACCTGAGTACTTATTCCGCTGCTTGTAGTTCGTGACTTAGGAAATTCCTCAAGTTGAATTTCCTCAGTGACGAATTTGTAAAAATCGCCTATTCACCCCCCCCCCTCTAGTCGATATAATGCACTTTCAGGTATGTTGCACAAAGCCTGCAACAATATCATTGCCTTGATTGAGGAAGGCAGGTACAGGGAAACCACGAGGTGCAGACAGATCAGAATTATTTCCATTGGAGGAGGTGTCAATCATACCTAGTGAATCATTGTGAGGATTATTTTCCTATGGTTTATCGATGCAATCTTCAGTTCCTCTATTCCTGTCCTCTTGCCCCCAGTTTCAGTCCTAGGCTCCTCCATAGGTGCAGGAGTGGAAGTTGCAGGCAGTTGTGCGTTAGCAAGTAACTCCATCTGCATGGGGTCCTCCTGTCTCTCTGTCTCATTGTTGCTGGGCTGCAACAAAATCAAATCCAAACTCATATCAATTATGGGCTTCCTGGGGATCTGGGGGCCCATATCAGCAACCACTTGAGGATGGTGGGCTTGCACAGGAGCAGGAACAGGCCCATCTGCAATATTCAAATCAGGTAGGAGAGGGGCCATAGGCCCATTAGCAGAAGCACCAGTATTGCCACTGTTATCAGAATGCCGCATGGAGAGGGTGAGACAGCTATGATCAATGTTGTCACTAACTAGTTGGACATCTTCTTCCATGGGTGCCATAAGATCATTGAGTTCAAGAAATTCTCCAGGGTTGTTTTCTAAATCAACAAGGGGGTTTGGCATTGCCCAATGGCCCCAGCCAGGTAGCTCCTGCTCTTGATCAACATCTTCTTCTACATCCACATCCTCTACATTATTCAGTGCCAGATTCAGGTTCAGAATGGGCTCTTGTTGTTCATGTTGCTGCAAAGGGCCAAGAAAGTGATTGTGCTGATTAGGATGGAAATTCTCATGTAATGGCATTGTGTGTGGGTTACCGTGTGGCTAGATAGGATCCTCACCATGGGGTTCCACACCTAGTATATGCTGCTGGAGAATGACAACTGGACATGTGAGCGAATCTGCATTATCCCCATCTCCAAACACAATGCTAGTAGGAATATCTCTCACATCTTCATTGAGGAATTAACAAGAAAAGAAAGAAAATGTACTAAAAAGAAGAATAAGTGGTGAAGGAGGAGAACAAGAAAAGCAGTAGGACAAGCAAAAGTAACAAGTAGCAAAGAAAGAACAAAGAAGAAACTAGAAGCGAAGGAAAGAAGAAATGAACGAAAGAAGAAACACGCACGTGAAAGTTTCAAACAGAACAACGGCGCGGGCGCCAACTAGACCGCCCTATTGCGTGGCGTCTTCAGTGAGAGGAAAGCCTCCACTCGCGTAAGAGCATCTCTAGCATACCCCTTATATCCCACCAAACTGTAAATAACCGCCAGTTTTCAGCTTTGGACCAAAAAAGTAACCCGAATAGACACCTTATACACCTTCGACCTTTTTTAAGGGGTGCAATAAAAGCTCCTCACGGTATGCAAAAATAGAGTTTCTGCGTCCACTTCTACGACGTCATGTATCAGGAGAAAGCAATTGGCGGGAGCCCAACTACCACGGAAACATCTCCATGACCCGTCAGCGTCCGCCATCCAAGTCATCCCGCCCGTCCCCGGACACTGGCCGGCCGCCCCGACCCCACGGCCCCACCCCAGTCGCCGCCCACCTGCTTCTCTCCTGCCCCGGCCACCGCCTGCCCGCGTCTCTCCTGCTGCAGTTTAGGTCGTCGTCCGCTCCCTGGCCGCCACCTGCCCGCGTCTCTCCCACTGCAGTTGAGGCTGCCGCCTGCCCCGGTCCATCTCGACTGCCGTGTCTCAGGGGGTTCAGAGCGTGTGGTTCGCCCACTTCTCCTCAGCCGAAGGTGGCAGCATCCCCATCCTTGCTGCTCGCCTCCCAGCCTCGAGGAAGGTTCCTGAGCTGTTGTTGCTTGGGGCCGTGCCGGCATCAAGGTGGAGATGGTAAGGGCGTGAGACGAAGAGGAGGACCAAGAAAAAAATGGGCCAGTTGTGGCCTTGCTTGATAAAGTTGGTATATTTAGAGAACCAGAATGCTAAACTCGGCATGGATGAGAATCGAACCCCTGACGTCCTGTAGGCACGCCACCGCACTAACCATCTCACCCAGACTTCGTCATTGTTAAAACCGCGAATACTTTGAATTTAAAGCTTAGTGGATCTTTGTTTGAGATTAAAAATTTGAAGAAGTTGCTAATTGGATGGCGCATTTAGTGGAAAGATTTCCTGAAACATTGATGTCCGTGATTTTCTCTCTGGATTGGATCCATCCTAATTTTTTCTGTGCACTAGATCTATTGGTAGACCCAATTTACAGGGATTTTTTAGTCAAAAAAATTGATGTTGAATATGGGATTCGAACCCACACCAAGCAGCTGACGTGAAACACTTACTAACCAGCTCAATTAGACTAATTGTTGTGTAGATGGAAGCACATCGCACTCTTTTGACCATTCCACGATGTTTTCTTTTTCTCTTTTCTTTGAGGAATCCCCAGCATGCTCTCGTCCCCATATTTCTTTCTTATTCATATTATTTATATTTTCGTAAACACGCCATGACGAGGATTCATAGGAAATAAACTTAGATCGAGGAAAAAATGTTCAATCAATGATTTGATTTCTGAAAACGATACTTTAGTGTGCTCTTGATTTGAGAGGGATTGAGTAGATTAGGAATTTCCAACGTCCGTCCTCCTGCATCAAACTTTTGAAGAATGGACAAGATGCACCATCCCACAACATGGCCATTATGTAGTTACCGGGCTAGATGTACTATAGTTACCAACATGGTTACTATGTAGTTATCGGCCTAGATGGGCTACAGTTATCAACATAGTTATTATGTAGTTACCAGGCTAGATGGACTATAGTTATCAACATGGGCTACATGCGGTATAATACACCCCCCGGGTAGCATATGTGTAAATAGCATGATAATTTACACATCCCAGACATGATAACTCATGCACAAACACTGATAACTTTTACCAGAGGGAAAAAGTCGTTTAAAACCATCCCATTGTAGCTTATGCATAAGAAGCATGATAATTTACACACCACAAACCTAATAGATTATTCACAAACACCGTGATAATTTTGACCCGAGAGAAAAAAGTTATTAAGAATGTTTCTGATAACTTACGCGTAAATAAAATGCTAATGTATGCACCGTAGAGTTGATTACTCACATACAAACGTTGTGTTTACTTTTTGTGTCACACCCATAATGCGGCTATATCTCCCATGTGTCGGGGCACGACTTAGAGGCATAGCCGCATGGTAGGCATGTCGCAAGAGGGGTAATATTTACACATCCCGTGTACTGAATAAGAAAGGGGAAAAGAGTTGGCTTACAATCGCCACTTCACACAATACATAAATAATCCATACATCATCCAAAATACAATCAATGGTCCGACTACGGAACCAAAATAAAGAAAGACAACCCCAAATGCTAGATCCACGATCGTCCCAACTGGGCTCCACTACTGATCAACGGGAAACGAAACAACACAACAAACAAGATCTTCATCGAGCTCCCACTTGAGCTCAGTTGCGTCACCTGCTCTCGCATCATCGGGACCTGCAACTGTTTGGAAGTATCTGTTAGTCATGAGGACTCGACAATCTCACACCCGCGAGATCAAGACTATTTACGCTTATGGGTAGGAAAGGATAGTGAGGTGGAGCTGCAGCAAGCACTAAGCATATGAGGTGGCTAACTTACGCAAATAAGAGCGAGAAGAGAAGCAACGCAACGGTCGAGACGCTAGAAGTGATCAAGAAGTGATCCTGAAACTACTTACGCTCAAACATAACACAAGAACTGTGTTCACTTCTCGGACTCCACCGAGAAGAGACCATCACGGCTACACACGCAGTTGATGCATTTTAATTAAGTTAAGTGTCAAGTTCTCTACAACCGGACATTAACAAATTCCCATCTGCCCATAACTGCGGGCACGACTTTCGAAAGTTCAAACTCTACAGGGGTGTCCCAACTTAGCCCATCACAAGCTCTCACGGTCAACGAAGGATATTCCTTCTCCCAGGAAGACCCGATCAGACTCGGAATCCCGGTTACAAGACATTTTGACAATGGTAAAACAAGACCAGCAAAGCCGCTCGGATGTGCCGACAAATCCCGATAGGAGTTGCACATATCTCGTTCTCAGGGCACACCGGATGAGCCAGACGTCGGGTTGGCATAGACCTTGGTTCCCCAGGGGGCGCCGGACATCGCTCAGGTTGGACCAACACTTAGAGAAGCACTGGCCCGGGGGGTTAAAATAAAGATGACCCTCGGGCTCCAGTAACCCAAGGGAAAAAGGCTTAGGTGAGGCAAATGTAAAACCAAGGTTGGGCCTTGCTGGAGGAGTTTTATTCAAAGTGAGCTGTCAAGGGGTTCCCATAACACCCAACCACGTAAGGAACGCAAAATCAAGGAACATAACACCTGTATGACGGAAACTAGGGCGACAAGAGTGGAACAAAACACCAGGCATAAGGCCGAGCCTTCCACCCTTTACCAAGTATATAGGTGCACTAAAGTAAATCTTTACCTAATAATAAAGCAAATTGGGTTTCTTTCGTCCGTCATGGCATTTTTCAGAAACTCCCTCTATTTCAGACAATTCAACCCGCAGTCCTGTTTTAAGTTAAAACGAATCGTTATTTTCGTATTTTACACAAAATTCCCTGTCTTTTCTTGAAATCAACCCGACGTCCGGATTTAAGTCACACCCGAACCGTTATTTTACATTTTTCGGAAAACCCCTGATGTTTTAGGTAATTCATCCGCGGATCATATTTAAGTCAAACAAATGCTTTTTAAAATCATCCATATCGTTTAAACCGTATCTCTGATTTGAACATGTTACATATGAAATTTGATTAGAAAAATATGTAGAATATGAATATGAGATTATTTTTACCTGTTAAGTATTTTTAAATATTATTTTGGAATATATCTGAGTCAAACCAAATGATTTTCTAAATTATCTGTATCTTTTAAACCGTAACTTCGATTTTAACATATTATATATGAAATTTTATTAGAAAAAGGTGTGGAATCTAAATATGATGTTAATTTTACGTGTTAAATATTTTTAAAATATTGTTATGGAAGCAAACTTATAATTTATAGCGCATGATTTGTTTTTTTTCATACCGGCGGCGATCCAGATTGCAAAAAAACACCCCACTATAACCATATAGGGAAAAGAAAATATCGATAACTACACATGCATACCTCTGAAAATTGTCGCAAGGAAAAACAACAGAATTTCTCATCGCGAGAGTGAGAGAAAGCGAGCGAGAGAGAGAGAGAGAGGGAGAGAGAGAGACGCCTTAGGATTAACCATATTCAACACACGTTTTTTGTTGTTTAGTGTGAACATCGAGGCCATCGCCGGCGAGGGTGAGAAGAAGGATAAGCGGCAACACAAATATGACGCCTCGCAAAAATAAAGGAGATGGACCTATTATGGTCTTGAGTGATGGTTATTGAGTTAAGAGCGTGTGTTATGTTTTCTCTCCCGTTGCAACGCATGTGCTCTTTTGCTAGTAAGATATAATAATGATATCCCAACAAATCCACGTCCCAAACATGGAACAAACTTCAACTTCACCTGCATCTAGCAACGCTATAAGAGGGGCTGAGCAACACGGTAACATAGCCAAACAACGGTTTGCTAGGAAAGGTGGGTTAGAGGCTTGACATGGCAATATGGGAGGCATAATATAGCAATTGGTAGGTATCACGGCATAGCAATAGAGCGAACACCTAGCAAGCAAAGATAGAAGTGATTTCGAGGGTATGGTCATCTTGCCTGAGATCCCGCAAGGAAGAAGAACGAGTCCATGAAGAAGACAAATGGAAGTAGTCGAACGGATCCTCACAAACGCGACGTTATTGGAACTAACCCAAAGAAGCAACACCGGAAAGAAGAAAACAACATAGTAAACAACCATCACATAAACATGGCATGATGCACAACCAAGTATGATGCATGTCCGATTTAATGAGGCATGGCATGGCAAAATGCATAGACAATCCTACAAATTAAGTGGAGCTCAATATGCAACAAGTTGTATATTGACGGAACACCACATTCAAGTTATTTAGTTCGATCTCGTTTATGTACCCAACAATATTAAATGTTGATTAATATGGCAAGAGGTTAAGCATAAGTAAACTAAACATTTAGGCAAGTTTAAATGAGGCCGGAAATAACAAACAACAATTCCAGTAAATCCCCATGTGCATTTAGCAATTTGGTGCAACAACAATTTTAAACCTTTAAATGTTATTATCATGATGCGAATGACATGTCAAGTTTTATGCAGTATTTAAGAAAATGTTGACATGATAAGATAAGAGGCATTTGTCATCATGGCGGAAACGAAAGGGGTGCCATGACAACGACAACGGAAATGGTGCCACGGCAACATTTCGGTTCCGGTAACTCGATTGAGATGCCGGTGCAAAAGGAAGTGTGACGGGAGTGTGTCATGCAAGATGATGGAGTAATCCTGGTTGTCGGGTTCCCACGGGTTAGCGGCAAACGAGGAGGGCCGAGCAAGCAGCGATTCGACCATGGTGCAAACATGGGCATCTCATACAATACATCACATGCATACGGTCCACGGACATCGTTCCGGCGGTTATACCTTCCAAAGGTGCATTTACGGAGTGGTTCGAGTTTGGTAGAGGAAGTAGGCGTTCTCGCGACGGTAGTTGTACACGGTCGTCGCGGAAGTAGTTGTTCACGGGTCGTTGTGGGAAGTTGTCCTTCTCGTGGCGACGATAGTGGAAGTAGTGGTACATGTTTCGTAGTCGTACACATTCCGTAGATATTCAGTGTCGTAGTGAGGAACTTGACATCCATGGGGTCTTCGAGGGTCAACGGTAGTGGTACACACGTCATCGGGGTACTTGACGGATCCGAGAGGTACTTATCGGAATGCACGTCGACGGTAGTGGAACTTGACGCATTTTCGTGTGGAGTCGTACTCGGTGTCACATCTAGTCGAACTTGAGGTGGTCTTGCATTTCGGGTCTCGCAGTGTAGTCGAACTTGGTGGCCTTGACGAATCCAAGAGCGTTGGTCATACTTGGCGTGCAGTCAGCGACGATGGTCTTGACAATCCCGTGCCCGTTTTGGTAGGCATCCGTGGTCATCTCCAATAGAACTTGGCGGCCTTGGGTCTTGGTGTTGCTTGGGTTGGAGACACACGGCAGTGCTCGCTGTTTGTAGGTCATCGAGGTGCACACAAGCTAGGGGTGCCGATGGCCAAAGCAGAGGAGGTTAGCGCACGGACGTGGAAGCACAGGGAGGCGGCATGTCGGCGCGAGGGAAGGCAGTGACGCAGGCGAGGAGGAGTCCCAGCGGCGGAGCTCCATGGGAGGCACAAGACTTGGGCTCTGGTGGGAGGGTCCCCGGCTGCAGGGCGCGGGCGGCGGCCATGGCGCTTGGGAAGGCGCGGGGAGGAGAAGGGGCGCCATGGATGGGACCTGTAGAGGGGAGGAGGCACGACGTAGAGGAAAGCTTGGGGCGCCAGCGAGACGGAGATGGCACGGCTATGGGATGGAGCTTCGGCGGCTCTATGGATCGAGGAGGAGGGACGCTGCAGAGATCGGGTGTCGGGTCAACCTCCGATGGCGGCGGAACTATGGCTCACCGAAGCAGGGGGCCGCGGGCGCCATGGGGCTCGGGGTCGCGGGGAAGGAACCGCACCGAGAGGCGGCGTTCGGCGGCGCGGCCAACGTCGAGGAGGAGGTTGGTTGCGGGGCAGCAACGAGCTGAAGGACGGGGGGACAAGGGAGCTCCTCTCCCTGGCGCGAGAAGGAAGACGAGTGGAGGGGAAAGGGGGATCGAGCCGTGGCTCTCCCTGGCGGCACAAGCGAGGGGAAATGGGAGAGAGCGTGGTGAGGGGTTAGGGTTAGAAGGGAGAGAGTGGGCTGTTGGGCCTAGGAGGCTGCGGGAGGCCTTAGTGGACCTGGGTTGGGTCAGAGAGGCCCAGTTGGGCTGGCTTTCTCTTCTTCCCTTCTCTTATTTTTTTAAGCAGAAAAGAGTTCAAGAGAAGGAAAAGAAAGAGGAGGGTAGGGGAAGAAGTAGGACACACGGATAAATTCCCCAGACTCACAAAAATGAGCTTGTCTAAAAAAATATAGAAATGGCATGATTAAAAGATATAAATACAAACTCATTTGAATTTAATTCAAATGGGTTTGAACTGGGACTTGGTAAAAGGAAGGTCCATAAATGTTCGGATTTTTGGAGGAACCACGGTAAAAGGGAAAAGAATTATTGGGCAAGGCTTTGACGTCCCACTAGAAGTAGAAAAGGCACGGGGAATATTGCAAGTGTGTTATGGTTAAATCCCCACTAATGGAATATTTAATATAGCTCCCTAATATCAGGAGGATATGTTATAAAGAGAATCACCATGTGAATTCCCTCGGTTTAAATGGACCAAAGATCCATGCAATTTATTTAGTTGAGTTTTAAAATGGGTTGCATGATGACATGATGCAATGCACATGATGCAAAAAGAAAGCAATGGACCAAACAAATCACACGACGAATCTCGGAAACCATGGAATGCATCTGAAGCTCCGGTCTTGGGGCATCACAACACTCCACCACTACAAAGAGGATCTCATCCCGAGATCTAGGATGGCACCGGAGGGAAAACGGAAGAGGAAGAGAAGAGGTAAAACTAAGTTGCTTCTTTGACAAATGATTGAAACCAAAGAAACTTGCAAGGTTGAACAACTAGAAAGGAATAAAGAATACAATGAAGATGAACAAAGTTGAAAACACTCCGTTAGAAAAGAGGAACAAGGAACATACGAGAACCTTGTAGGTTGAAAGACATAAGAAAAGGGTTGCAATGGACAAGAAGTACATGCAAGCATTCTGGTTGAAACGAGATGTACAAGGAATGATAAGGATCAATTACGACAACACTTCGGTTGGAAATGGAAGGTAAAGAATATGTGCTTGGCAAAATGGGAGCACTTGGATGAGGGGATACTTGAAAAGAGGACACGACACTCTGGTTGAATGGGTAAGCACGAAAAGAACACGGTGCTCACAATTCAGGATGATGAGTGAACAGAGCAACATCACAAAGCCTCCGGAACAAAAGAATAGAAGCTAGATTGTTTGGATAAAAGAATGGAGTTGCAAATGCCAACTTCTGCCACAAATGAGCTTGGAAGGCACCCTTACAAGAAGGTTATAACGGAGTTGTTGGAAAACCAACAACGAAAAGAGTAAGCTTGTTGTGGGCTTATGGAAAACATCTTGAAATCTTGAGGTGAAATTCTGCCACATACGAAAAACGATAGGTTGGGTCGATATGAACAAGGAGACGAGAAACTTATTTCGCCGAGAGGATAAATGAAGAACTTGGTTCATTTATGAGCACCATAAATAGCAACAATCCTTAGGGAAATCTTTAGGTGAAATATAACCCAATATAACTCCAATGAAGAGATTGATGGATTGAAAAGATGTCTTGAGCGATGAGAAAATGATGGATTTAGATATGTCACTCAAGAAAACTTGTGAATCATGAAACACGAATGGAAATTATCAACAATGACATAACACCACCTCAAAAGATAACATAGAAAGAATTGCACTTTGGAATGCAAGATGAAGAGAGCTTGAACTCCTCAAAACAAGACATGTGTAGAACACCATGTTTATTTTAGAGTATATCTTGGCAGATCAAAACTTCGAGGGAAATTTTGATGAACAACTGAAGAATGAAACGAATCCTTGATGAACCACCATGTAGAGCCTCCATGAAGAACTCCGGTAACAAAATGATGATAAAAAGAAAGAGAAGTTGACAACACAAGGTGAAGCCTTATAATGATTTAGATGGATCTCCGTGGTGATATAATTGCAAGAGCTTGGAACTCCGGGAAAGAAAAGATGAAACAATTGAAAACCGAGAACTTGATGAGCCTTCGGAATAAGGAATTGAATTTACTCGATGAAACAAGAATAAGAATTACATTATGCTTATCCTTCACCAATTTAAATTGATGACAAGCAACGGATTTTTGCATAGTACTTATTCTCGTAGAAAGGATTAAGATAGATATAGCGCCAACTTGAAGAGGCCTTCAACGAACCACATTTAGGATTTGGAAACAACGAATGAATTGATATGAAAACGAAGGAAGAAGAAACTTGAACAAACCACCGTAAGAATTGAAAAAGAACGAAGAAAAATAAATAAACACTGGGAAGAATTAGAGAACAAATGAAGATACTTGAGGGGATTTAGATACAAGTGAACGAAGAGATCCCGATCTTATTAGAGAAATTTGAATGATGCACCGGTAAGATTTGGAGAATGAGAGCTGAAAGCTAGAATGAATAGTCCCGAAATGATGGCCTTCGGAGAATCAAACTGAAAGACTCTTGAATTGCTCCGAATGGGTGAAAAGAATTCTCACAATCGAAAACAACTATAGAAGGATGGCATCAAGCTTGAACTACGCATCTTCAAGAGAACGAAGGAAAATTTAAAAGAAAATCTTCTTCGGTCTTCAAATGTTGAGAATGATGGCGAGAACCACCACTAAGAATTGTTTAGACACTCCGAGAGAATCAAAAGCGAAGAGGTTGAGCTGACAATGAAAGAATTTGAAAGATCTTGGAGGAAGACATATGGCTGATGATAATTCATTCTTACGTCAAACTTGGAGAAGAATTTGAGTGTAACTCTGGAAAAATTAGAAGAGTCAGGTAAGATCCTGGAAAAAGACCTATGGGTTAGGGCCCACTCAAAAGAAACACCGTTGAACAATTTAAAAGATAGATTGCGCCGGTTGAATTAAATGGCTTGAATGAGATAACAACCTCAAGATAGCTTAAACGAATTAGTAATGGAAACGCGAATCTCCTGAGATATCTTCAGCACTACAGATATGAATAGAGAGAGAGATGAGTGATTAAGAGATGCACCGATGTGAAAAAGCATTGTGAAATGAGGAAAGGGGTAAGATTAACACCAAAATCTTGGATTGAATCCACCGGAGAAGACAAAGAACGAAGAATGACGAATTTGTAGAGCATCTTCATGAGAACCACGGGGTAAGAACATTGATTGAAAAGAATGAAGAGACTTCACATGAATAAAATGGATACTTGATTAATACATCTGATTCCTTGAAGAAAAAAAGGGTGGGTGGGCAGGAAAACAAAGGCAACTTAGGGACAGATGAAACGAACAACATTGGAAAAAACTGAGAGGTGATCTTGCAGATGTTGAAATGATCGGATCCACTTGAAGAGAAACACGCCGGCTGAAAAGGATTGATATGACAATCTCAATTATCATGAAGGATTAGTATTCACATAGAAATGTGAGAACACCGCTTAGGAAAAGGTATGGATTCAACACTTGACATTGAAGCAACTCGAATACCACAACTCAAAACAAAACAAAGGATTGGCTTGCAAAATAAGCCGGAATCAAAAATATGATAGTTCCCATATCGTATCATGTGTCTATTGGAAAGATATCCTACGATATACTTGAATTCCCACTTATAAACTCCCGAAACTTTCTGGTATGCAATCAGGTGTTGGGGATACAGGGGAAGCATAATATCTCACCCAAACTAACAATTCCTACATGCAGTTGTATCCATCCTTCAACACATAACCAAGAAACATTCGGAAATCATTTACCTCAACCTTTGAAAAGCATCAGTTATACGAGTTATGGCAATACTCCTGAACTCCCGCCCCAGTACTGGGTGGCGTCGAGGTTATCTCACCAACAACTACATAAAAGAGATTTTCGATGTCGGTGAACTCAGGTATTCCAGAACTGCAACGATAAAATTGTGACGACAACACCTCGGAGCTCAACTCCCCGGGAATGCCACAACCCCTAAATGTCAGGAGGCACCAAGAACAATGTTCTCATCTCAAAACTATCGGAACGATTCCAAGATACCTGCGTGATCCTAAAAAAATCATGAAATTTGAGGAGAGAAGAGTCAAAACTCTACGTCAGGAGGCCTTACCAGAGCGACGAAGGGACTGAGGAGTAAAAGAATCCTACTCTCCGATATATATAATTTTAAGACTCAAAACATTTTGTTCTAGACTCAACAACGTCAGCAATTCGATCAAGCAGGGGGCTCCTAAGTCGGGGAAGGATCTGATTACCAACTTATAACACCCAACCGCGTAAGGAATGCAAAATCAAGGAACATAACATCGGTATGACGGAAAATAGGGCGGCAAGAGTGGAACAAAACACCAGACGTAAGGCCGAGCCTTCCACCCTTTACCAAGTATATAGGTGCATTAAAGTAAATAAGATATAATAATGATATCCCAACAAATCCATGTCCCAAACATGGAACAAACTGCAACTTCACCTACATCTGCCAACGCTATAAGAGGGGCTGAGCAAAGCGGTAACATAGCCAAACAACGGTTTGCTAGGAAAGGTGGGTTAGAGGCTTGACATGGCAATATGGGAGGCATGATATAGCAAATGGTAGGTATCGCGGCATAGCAATAGAGCGAACAACTAGCAAGCAAAGATAGAAGTCATTTCAAGGGTATGTTCATCTTGCCTGAGATCCCGCAAGGAAGAAGAACGAGTCCATGAAGAAGACAAACGGACGTAGTTGAACGGATCCTCACAAACGCGACATTATCGGAACTAACCCGAAGAAGCAACACCGGAAAGAAGCAAACAACATAGTAAACAACCATCACATAAACATGGCATGATGCACAACCAAGTATGATGCATGTCTGGTTTAATGAGGCATAGCATGGCAAAATGCACAAACAATCCTACAAATTAAGTGGAGCTCAATATGCAATGAGTTGCATATTGACGGAACACCACATTCAAGTTATTTAGTTCGATCTCGTTTATGTACCCAACAATATTAAATGTTGATTAACATGGCAAGAGGTGAAGCATAAGTAAACTAAACATTTAGGCAAGTTTAAATGAGGCCGGAAATAACAAACAACAATTCCGGTAAATCCCCATATGCATTTAGCAATTTGGTGCAACAACAATTTTAAACCTTTAAATGTTATTATCATGATGCGAATGACATGTGCAAGTTTTATGCAATATTTAAGAAAATGTTGACATGATAAGATATGAGGCATTTGTTATCGTGGCGGAAACGAAAGGGGTGCCACGGCAACGACAACGGAAATGGTGCCACAGCAACATTCCGGTTCTGGTAACTCGACGGATCCGAGAGGTACTTGTCGGAATGCACGTCGATGGTAGTGGAACTTGACGCATCGTCGTGTGGAGTCGTACTCGGTGTCACATGTAGTCGAACTTGAGGTGGTCTTGGCGTTTCGGGTCTCGCAGTGTAGTCGAACTTGGTGGCCTTGACGAATCCAAGAGCGCTGGTCGTACTCGGCGTGTAGTCAGCGATGATGGTCTTGACGATCCCATGCCTGTTTTGGTAGGCATCCATCGTCATCTCCAATAGAACTTGGCGGCCTTGGGTCTTGGTGTTGCTTGGGTTGGAGACACACGGCAGTGCTCGCTGTTTATAGGTCGTCGAGGTGCACACAAGCTAGGGTGCCGATGGCCGAAGCAGAGGAGGTCAGCGCACAAACATGGAAGCACAGGGAGGCGGCTTGTCGGTGCGAGGGAAGGCAGCGATGCAGGCGAGGAGGAGTCCCAGCGGTGGAGCTCCATGGGAGGCGCAGGACTTGGGCTCCGGCGGGAGGGTCCCCAGCTACAGGGCGCGGGCGGCGGCCATGGCGCTCGAGAAGGCGCGGGGAGGAGAAGGGGCACCATGGATGGGACCTGTAGAGGGGAGGAGGCATGATGGAGAGGAAAGCTTGGGGCGCCGGCGAGACGGAGATGGCACGGCTACGGGATGGAGCTTCGGCGGCTCTATGGATCGAGGAGGAGGGACGCTGCGGAGATCGGGTGTCGGGTCAACCTTCGATAGCGGCGGAGCTAGGGCTCACCGGAGCAGGGGGCCACGGGCGCCATGGGGCTCGGGGTCGCGGGGAAGGAACCGCACCGAGAGGCGGCGCTCGGCGGCGGGGCCGACGTTGAGAAGGAGGTTGGTTGCGGGGCAGCAACGAGCCGAAGGACGACGGGGACAAGGGAGCTCCTCTCCCTGGCGTGAGAAGGAAGACGAGTGGAGGGGAAAGGGGGATCGAGCCGTGGCTCTCCCTGGCGGCGCAAGTGAAGGGAAAAGGGAGAGAGCGTGGTGAGGGGTTAAGGTTAGAAGGGAGAGAGTGGGTTGTTGGGCCTAGGAGGCTGCGGGAGGCTTTAGTGGAGGCCGGCCTGGGTTGGGTCAGAGAGGCCCAGTTGGGTTGGCTTTCTCTTCTTCCCTTCTCTTATTTTTTAAGCAGAAAAGAATTCAAGAGAAGAAAAAGAAAGAGGAGGGTAGGGGAAGAAGTTGGACGCACGGATAAATTCCCCGGACTCACAAAAATGAGCTTGTCTCAAAAAAATAGATATGGCATGATTGAAAGATATAAATTCAAACTCATTTGAATTTAATTCAAATGGGTTTGAACTGCGACTTGGTAAAAGGAAGGTCCATAAATGTTCGGATTTTTGGAGGAACCCCGGTAAAAGGGAAAAGAATTATTGGGCAAGGCTTTGACGTCCCACTAGAAGTAGAAAAGGCATGGGGAATATTGCAAGTGTGTTATGGTTAAATCCCCACTAATGGAATATTTAATATAGCTCCCTAATATCGAAAGGATATGTTATAAAGAGAATCACCATGTGAATTCCCTCGGTTTAAATGGACCAAAGGTCCATGCAATTTATTTAATTGAGTTTTAAAACGGGTTGCATGATGACATGATGCAATGCATATGATGCAAAAAGAAAGCAACGGACCAAACAAATCACACGACGAATCTCGGAAACCATGGAATGCGTCTGAAGATTCGGTCTTGGGGAGTCACATTTTGAACCGGGTGAAAAAGTTGTGGAAAACATACCCCGATAACTTCTATCTAAATAGCATGGTAATATACACACCTTGGTGCGGTAACTCACGCAAAAACACCGTGGTAACTTTGATCAAGAGAAAAAGTAGTTGTAGATATCATACTCCCGATAGTTTCCATGGAAATAGCATGTTAATATACTCATTGCAGACATGGTAACTTGCGCACAAACATCATGGTAACTTTTACCATGAGAGTTTTTTGTTTGAAACCATACCCTTGGTAAATTTTGTGGAAAAAAACATGGTAATATATGCACCATAGACATGATAACTCAAGTACAAACAACATGCTAACTTTTTAACCCGATGGAAAAGGTTGTTAAAAATATGCACATGTAACTTTTGTGTAAATATGATAATATACGAACCGCAGACCTGACTTACACATAAACACCGCGGTAACTTTGACCCCATGGGGAGGAGAAGTTGTTTGAAACATGTCATCGATAACTTACGTATAAACAGCGTGGTAATGTACGGATGACAAGTGTGGTAACTCATACACAAACACCGCGGTAACTTTGTCCTGAGAAAAATTATTAAGAACGTATCACGATAAATCATGTGTAAATATCATGATAATATACAAACATGAGAGCTCATAACTTTTTTGGCCTAGGCCTGATAACTTTTAGCAAACAAAAAAGTCATCATAACATATCAACATGTGATTTGGTTTTATAGGTCTCGTCACAGTGGGTTTTTTATGTAAAAACGATTTTTTGATTAGACCAACAGTTTGAAGACATTTTAAAGTTTTGAAATATGTACAATTCAGGATGCATCCGTTTTTTTTACCTTCTAATGCATGCCTCCATATGCATGTGAAGGGAAGATTACAAGACCTATATTTTATGTCCTGATAATTTATGTGTAAACAATATGATAAGTTATACACAACCGACATGATAACTTGTGTAGCACACAGCATGGTAACTTTGTACTAAAAAAAATCGTCGGAGCATATTAAAATGAGATCTAGTTTTAAACGTTAGCACAGTCCTTTAGAGAATTATTTTTACAGGTTGATTAAACGGACCTGTTGGGCCGCAGCTAAAATCGGCCTTAAAACACGTTTTTCTCGGCCCGGACTGCACCATGTAACGGTCGAAACACTGTAGTTCAGTTTCGCGAGGGTGAGGAGAGTTGGCGGGGAACGGATTGGCTTCGGCCAGATGCTTGTAATTTGGAATAGCAGCAAACCCTAGTTCGTAAGAGGAGATCGAGAGAGTGGCTCTCACACACAGCGTCTCGTCTTATCCTCCTCCTCCTCGTCTTCGGCGAGCTCAGGCCTTCCCCACCGAGTTCGCCGCATCCGCTTCAATGTCAAGCCGGCCCGCCCGCCGCCGCTCGTCGGCGTCGGCCACGGCGGAGACCGCCGGCGCTAGGGCTGCCAAGGCAGCGTCGCTGGAAAACAAGCGGGCCGCCCTGGGAAATCTCACCAACGTTGCCGGCGGGAGGACCGGCGGGGCCGATGCGGTATGGCTCGTTGCGAGATCAGGGTTGTTCCTTTCGCGGCGGCAATTGCTTTTGCTTGGATTCTCGTTGGTTACAAGGGGACGGCATGTTGAGACGTATCCTAGATGTGATACATACCGTACTTGTTGAGCAGATTTATTGGATAATAATCTGCTATGGCATTTCGCGGGTTGCCCTCTTCTTGATCAATTTGATGCATAATTTATAAGATTTCCCGGTATTTATTACTGGCCCCTGTACAATTCCTCCCCTGTCTCCGTCAATTCCACGACAAGTACTCGATTATTTTATGTTTTTAACGAAATTTTCTGTGCCGTATAGTGTAATGTCTTTTGCTTGTTCCACCGGCCCCGATTGAACATTTCCTTGCACATATTTGTTTCATCTGCTTTTCTAATCTTGTAAGTTAGGGTTTTCAAATGTTTCGGTGTGCCAAATGTTCCAAAATGTAGTAGATCGCTGTTGTGCCAAATGTGCCAAATGTTTCAAATGTTTCCATTAGGCCCATTACGTACTCTAACAATCGCACTGGCTATCAGCCTATGTTTTCGTTATTATCTTCTGATTGCTTCTGAATCTTCCATTGGTGATTCGTTATGTATTACCTGTCTCGTGATTGTTCTCTTTGGTTGTGCTGTTTCACTGAGTCTGTTCTTATTGCAGAAATCGAGTTCATCCAACTCAGTAGCCTATGTGAAGAAGGGGAGTTCTGCTGGCCTTCCCAACGTGAATAGGAAAGTGGCTTCTGCCACAAAACCAACTTTAGACCGGTTTGAGCGAGCAATATCGCACCATGGCAATGCCCTTCAGAAGGAGAACGTTTGTTGCCCATCTGTGCCTACGTTGGCACCCCATGGCAGTTGGCCCGGCCTGTCTCATGATTCTGTTTCTATGGAGGACGATATGCTAACATGCAATTCAGTGGAAAGCCCTGGTCCTCTATTCCTTGACAATGCAGCTTCTTCAGTGGCAACTTCCTTGCGCCGTTGTGCGAATGATAAACTTCCTGTATCTGACAATAGGGATACCACAGGTTTGTTTGCCTGTCACAGTAATCCTGGTTAGGTTTCTAATCTGTTGTGTTGTATAATTATTTATTTTTGTTCTTTCTTTACTGTTACAGTATCTAGATGGAGAAAACATTGTCCTACCCCAATCGAAAATGACGATATCTTTGAGATTGAAACGCACTGCAAGGATCCAGAATTGTGTTCAACTCTTACTTGTGACATTTACAAGCACTTGCGTGAAGCTGAGGTGATTGATTCTTGTTCATATGGAACTCCTAATGTTTGCATACTTTGTGCAACAATTAATTTCTGCAGTGTGCACACACCTGCAAAGTAAATGCATATTGTTATCTACACAAGATGTCACTTCGTTGTGTGTAGAAGGGATGCATCAATTGGGAGCTAGGAATAGAAGAATTTTGCTTCTAATTCACAAATCCAATAGCACACATAGCTTTTCAATATTGTCGTCTTTGAACAAGAAATACAGTATGTTGATAGATGTCTTGTTTCTCATTCACTCACATCTCTATGGAACAATGCATTGCTCCATCATCCGTGTTGTCCATGTCTTTGCTTTCTTCCTAAAGCAGTTGCAGACCGCCTGTCTATATCTATCCCTACTATAATGTTATATTTGTCTTTTAGCAGACCAAGAAAAGGCCTTCACCAGATTTTCTGGAAACCACACAGAAGGATATTGACGCAAGCATGAGGGCAGTACTTATAGACTGGCTTGTGGAAGTGAGCATTTCTAGAAAAAAGGTTTCAGAAGCTAAACACACAAAAATGTTTCTTCTAATCGGTTACCTTTTTGCCCTACTCAATTCAGGTCACAGAAGAATATCGTCTTGTTCCTGAAACCTTATACCTCACAGTCAGTTATATTGATCGGTATCTTTCTAGCAAAGAGATCAATCGAGATAAGCTGCAGTTACTTGGTGTCGCCTGCTTGCTTATAGCCGCGTAAGATCCATCGAGTTAAATTTGTCTCTTCTGTTGTATTAAGTTCTTTTTTTTTCTTGTTTCTGTTCTGATATGCTTTATATTCAAATTTCAGTAAGTATGAAGAGATATGTCCACCCCAAGTAGAAGAGCTCTGCTATATTACCGACAATACATACATAAAGGATGAGGTCTATGGCCCTGCCGATTGACTTTCCTCTACATATTTTTTTATGATCTTGTTTTGTTTCGTAACACACAGATAACACAGGTTCTGCAAATGGAAGCTTCTATCCTGGGTTGCTTGAAGTTTGAGATGACTGCACCTACAGAAAAATGTTTTTTGAGGTAGCATTCTCTGTTATTGTGATATTTATACACATAAGCATAATTACTGACACTGAATATATTATTATTTCTGACAATAGGAGATTTCTGCATGCTGCTCAAGTATGTCATGAGGTAATTGCTTCTCTTCAATTATTTACAGTTACAGTCAGTCCTGTGTGCAATGTGGTCTTCCAGCTTACTCAACCTATTCTCCTGCAGGGCCCAGCTTTGCATCTTGAGTTCCTAGCTAGCTACATTACTGAGTTGTCACTTCTGGAGTACAGCTTACTTTGCCATGTACCTTCACTGATAGCTGCCTCTTCAATTTTCTTGGCGAATTTTATCCTTAAGCCAACAAAGAATCCTTGGGTATATATGCTTTCAACCTTCTAGGTTCTTGTGGATTTTATTTGTTAAGCCTTTTTTCCCTCAAGGGCTGCACATGTAACATTCATATCTCTTTGAAACTGAAGCAGAATACCACTCTTTCCTATCACACACAATACAAACCATCCACATTACGCGATTGTGTAAAGGTACTACACCGGCTTTTCTGTTTTGGCCTTGGAAGCAACCTCCCTGCAATTAGAGAAAAGTACAGCCAACACAAGGTGAGAGAGTGCCGTCAACAGTAATTTGGAAGCATTTAATTCCCTTTCTACTTTGATGCTAACTGCTATTGGCCTTCTCCATATGTTCCCCTAGTACAAATTTGTAGCGAAGAAGTACTGCCCGCCGTCGATTCCAGCCGACTTCTTCCAAGATGCTAGCAGTTAGAACTTGGAACACCAGATCAGGTTCGGTTACTCATTCAAGTCTTCCGGTGGCTGGTGGCCCGAAGTTGCTAGGCTGATTTGTACAGATTGCTGTGCATGCAGGACATACAGACACCATTGTTGTTAGTTGATTGGTGGTATATTTGTACATTGTTGGCAAAACCTGTGCAGCTATGTTTATTTGATTGGAAGGAGGCAATGCTCGTGATGCTGTCTGTAGTTTCTCCCCCACATTTAAATGCTTAGCTGCTGCAATCTGTTTCTTGGGTATGTAGTGTACGTTATAGTCCAATCATATCTCGTCACACCTTGCTTGTTCGATATGTTTCTTGGAGTGTGACGTCAAAAGAAAGATGAATGTGTTGACTATAGGCAGTTGCCTAAGAACCGCATTCTAGCGGTGGTTATTCTAAACAAAATATTTTCATCCCGGTTGACACAACAGTCTGAATGCAAGAAAAGAAAAGTCTGAATCATATTTTTTGTAAGACAGCAACTTGTATATCATCTATCCATTCTATTGTTTTATTTTTATTTTGTTGTTTGGCATGTCCCCTTTTCAAACATGCCAAAATGTACATATTTCTCCCTTGATGAAAGGGCAGCGCTCCTGACGGTTGCTCAATTTGTTTTTACTATTGTTTATAAATCTTGTTGTAATTTCTCTTCTAATTATCGTGTTCCTATAACTGGTCTCACTCACAAAAAATAGTATGGGAGTCGTCTTAGGGGGAACTTCCTGAATGACCTTACCGAGGATTTTTTTCTCAAATGATAACATCCACACGTTTGGCATATTTGCACATCGCTCACACACCTTGATCCACCTTGATTCTGTTTTGCACGAATCCTAAAGAAATCTGAGTGCCACGTAGGCATAGTGTGTTGTGTGGGCGTTAGAGCGCTCGCCCACACAACCCGCAACGCGCGTTTGCCAGCTGCGCCGTGTGCGCGAACCAGTTCCTGCCCACACAGTCACCCACACGACGCTCGTACGGTGATAGATGGCAACTGCAATTGCGTGTATGCGGCAATTAAATAAACACACATGGCAACTATATTTCGTTGGTAGATGGCAACTGCAGTTGCGCGTATGTGGCAACCAGGTAACACACATGACAACTATGATTAACCATACATGGCAACTAGATAAGCATACACGGCAACTATGGTTTGATTGCACGCCGCAACTATCATAAATTAGACATGGCAACTATAGTTAACAAAACAAAGGGAGTTGTCATGCTTTTACAACTACATTTGCCATCCCGGATGGCAACTAAAGCGACATCCCACGGGGTAACCAACGTAGCTGCGCCAGGACGTGTGGGCATTTTTGCTTCGTGCCACACGCGCGAGGTGGGATGAGCAGTACTTGTTGGGCGTGTGGCACGAAATAGCTGCGCCCACACGTGTGGGCAATTCTAATATTCGCCCGCACATAATCCGTGTGGGCTACCTCCTGCTTACACCATACACGATGTGTGAACGGATGTGTAGTATACCACACATGTGATCATTATCAGCGTCCATTTTTTCACTGGGAATTTAAAGAGCTTTATTCAGCAAGAGATATCCTAGGAAAGTCAGCTAGCAGGCTTGTGATCAGGGTGGTGCCGAGTTCAAATTTACTTTCGGTAACCATCCGTGCACAGACATATTTTGCGCATAGATGGGGCCGACAGATTGGCTGCCGTGTTTAGGTGCAGATTTTTTCTTTTGTTGAAACTATATCCGTAGGCATACGTTACTTGTATTTATAAAAGTCGGAAAACATTACACATAACCTAGAAAGCACACATACAAATACGGAAATATGAAGCACACATATAAATACGGAAATACAGGGAGGATGCAAGCCGTATAGCTGGCTCCGCCATACATCACAGAGGACCCCAAACAAAAAAAATTGCAAACCCAGCCTTAGTCTTCTCTGCTTCCGATTACTCTGCCACTTCGCCGCGTCAAGGCCAGCCACCATCGCTGGAGGCCGGAAAAAACACGGATGAGCAGCTCACCTGGAATTGAAGGAACCCATTGCACAATGGCGTTAGTGAGCCGCAGCAGCCACCGACTCCGAAAAGCCGGATTTGCTCCCAAATCTTCTATTGGCTGGAGGCAATGGCCATAGTGGATGTGCTCCCCGAGCGCTGCAGGCCTGGGGACGAGGCCACTCCGCCTCGTTGAAGGAAGCCAAGCCCTTCCGCCACAAGCCAGAATCATTGCCAGCCATGCATGGATTCTATCCAGCCCAAGCAGGACACCATCAGCACTGCCCCAAGCTGCACCGCCGGTTAAAGCCTGCTGCACAATACTCCTAATACTCACTCGCTCCCAAACTCCATGCAACAGCATGATAGAGGCGAAGGTGTCCCGATGTTTCGATGAGATGGTGGCTATCGTTTTCTGTGGGAGTCGACCTTGACGATCCGACTACGAACGTGCGAGACGTTGCGCTTTAGCAATCGCTAAACCAACTTCCGAGGGTTATTGATCACGCCGGAGCACGATCAACCTGACCACGAGGGTTTGTTTCCTGCGAGCAAACGAAGAACAAGCAAGAAACTGAGATTGCAATCTGGATATTGCGAATATAAAATGAAAGCTTTATTGATCAAGGTGGGGTTCTGTGACGCCTTTGTCTGGTCGTTGAACACAAACGAAGTGCGCGAAGTTGCAGCTATGGCGAACTTTAATCTAAACAAACCCAAAGTCTAAATGACGCCCTAAGGGCTGTATATATGGAGGAAGAGGGGGGGGGGGGATTTCGTGTCCCTTGGAGGAGGGGTCCGAAACCAACCCTAACTCTTGTTTCCCCACACATACGGACTCTAAAAACAGCCGATACTTAGTTATTTCGAAAATACATGGGCCTGGCCCAATAATAAGGTGACGCAGCACCTAAAATAGCCTCTGGACGAAATTTAGGAAGTGGCATCTTGTATATTTCGTCCAAGGCTTCATGCACTCCTTATGGTGGCTTCAAAGTCCAGAAATCATCACTTGTAACTTCGTTCTTGATCCCCTTGCGCATGCCATCATCTCCATGCTTGAACTTGCTCCAAGGTTCATCTTTCTTGTCCAAGCTAGGCCCTTCATTTGTAAGCAAAACAAATGTATCCAATTTAGGCAGCATCATATTCTCATGAACATTAGAATTGTTACCAAGAAATGAAAGTACCTGATAATTCAATTGGCGTGCGTGAGCTCTAGTAATTGGTCCAGTATGTATAGCAGCAGGGGCTGTGGATGTAACAATGGTATTGATGTCCTCATCATAACACGCCATCGAGGCAGAGATGGAGCAGGAGGAACCACGGACCCACAGGCTTCCGCTAGAGTAAGAATCCCTAACGCAACACATATAAAGTCAGGGCATATTTATTTTGACGTGGCACCAATGCCTGCGTCCCAATGGTGCCTCCTGGAAACCATCTACACTCCGGTGCTTCCTCGGGGCTCCCCCCACACCTCTTGAGGCCAGGCAGGCCATCAGAGGCAGGTAGGAGCGGCAAGGTTGCTAGCGAAAGAACAGGAAACCTGGCGCTCCTCCTGGTCGCCTCTTGCGTTCTGTAGAGGCTTCGAGAGAGATGTGCAACGTGTTTAAACATTGAATCATCAAACATGAAAAAGGTGAAGCTAGCTAACCAACTTTTAAGAGAATCGGTGCAATAACCGACAAAGAGCCGTTGCAAGAAGTCCAATGATTGACCAATTCCTCACAATCTATATCCATTATAACATGTGGGTAGCCTCGAAGCTTAGAAAATATGGCATAGTCCTGATCTTGATGGGTGATCGTCGAGATCGGAACTCAGAAAGAGATCCTAGATTGTTTGGCCTGGGGTTAAAACACTATAGTCATTCCACATAGCACAATGACACAATTTACCTAGGTTTGGACCACACCCTTCTCCTGATGTGTGTTCTTTCTTATGTATCGAGAGAGCTCCATGCTTAGAACTATCGCACTAATCTCCAAGTGTTATAGTTTAGGGGTTCGTCCGTTTGGACGACGATGGTCTTTCTTTATATGTGGCATGGAGCCCCCCTCCCCCACCATCCGGCCATGTCAACAACACATCATGGCGAGCCACTACTATATGCACATCGAGGGAACGATGCATTGGGGTCTAGAGACACAAGGGTGTCACCCTTAGAGGTGACCCCTTTTTGATGCATGTTATTGCAGGCTTATCTTCACCCCCCTCGGCTTGCCATCACGCGTCCTTTCACATGGGTCGGGACAAGACAAACATGTGGCCCACTCCCCTACGTCCCCTAACATCATACCCTTGCCAACGACATGTGCTCTCATGACAAGCCCCATCGATCCTAGCAGGAGGTAGGCTGCGCTAGTGGGTTCTCGTGCTCAACGTGCTTACCCCCCTAGCATGCGCATTTGGATCTTGATCTTGATAGCACTGAGGTTGCTTCTACAGGGTGGAGCCAGGGGCCCATCTCCTCCCCCATCGACAACACACCCCAGCCCCACTGCCCGAGCATATTCCAGTTGACGAGAAGTGATAGCGGGCTTTCCTAAGAGGTTGACATAGGCACCGGCCCTATCAAGTTGGGAATAGAGTTTTGCCTGGATCAAGGCATCTCCTAGGACACTGGCCTACACTACTAAACCGTTGCCCTGTTCCACCAATAGAGGGTGTGGTCAAAAAATGGGGATGTCCCCCCACTCCTAGACCCCAAGCCATTGCTCTGCCTTCCTCCATATAATGTGGCGTTCCTGGCTGGGCCATCCACCAGATCCAATCCTCCTCCCAAAGAAAATTCCTCCATTCGCGCTTGCCCTGTTCGACCTCCCTCCTACTATGGCTATGGCCCCCATGAAGCCTACTTCCAAGGTTGTGAAGGGTAACGCTCGCAACACCCCACGTCGACCACCCGTAGCACCACTTGGTCGCCTCTGTCATGGTTCAGGGGCGCTCTTCTCCCCCAATCCCGAATCTGGAGCCAGTAGGTGCTTGACAAGGTGCAAATGATGATTGTCTCGGCCAGCCGAGGCCGAGGGGTGTTCGCCTGGTGACCAAGGAGACCGTGTTCTTCACAGGGCATGTCATGGCGGGTCTCTTCCCATCATTCTCCTACTTTATCTTCATTATGGACAATTATGACTGTTGGAAATATGGCCTAGAGGCAACAATATTGTATTGTTATATTTCCATATTCATAGTTAGGAGTTTATATTCCATGCTATAACTGATATGATCATGGAATATGCGATTCAGTGGAAAACTCATATGCACGTGTGGAATGATAAACAGAATAAAATAGGTTCTTGGTCTCAACTGTAAGACTGGCTCAAGTGTTGTCGGTGATCATGTTTTCCGGATCTTAGGACATCTTTAAATGTAAAGAAAGTCCTAAAACAACATTGAGGGTATGATGCTAGAAGAACGATCATACTTGATCGACCCAATACTTGTCTATTATACTATGTGATTGTTGGGGAACGTAGCAGAATTTTAAAATTTTCTATGCATCACCAAGATCAATCTATGGAGTCATCTAACAACGAGGGAGAGAGGAGTGCATCTACATACCCTTGTAGATCGCGCGCGGAAGCTTTCAAGAGAACGGGGTTGATGGAGTCGTACAAGTCGTGATTCAAATCACCGATGACCAAGTACCGAACGGACAACACCTCCGCGTTCAACACACGTACGGTTGGGAAGACGTCTCCTCCTTCTTGATCTAGCAAGGGGGAAGGAGAGGTTGATGAAGATCCAGCAGCACGACGGCGTGGTGGTGGATGCAGCAGGATCCCGGCAGGGCTTCGCCAAGCGTAAGCGGGGAGGAGAGGTGTTACAGAGGGAGAGGGAGGCGCCAAGAGCAAGGGTGCGGCTGCCCTCCCTCCCCCCTCTTTATATAGGGGCCTTGGGGGGGCGGCGGCCCTAGGAGATGCAATCTCCAAGGGGGCGGCGGCCAAGGGGTGGCTTCCCCCCAAGCCAAGTGGGGAGCGCCCCCACCCCTAGGGTTTCCCAACCCTAGGCGCAGGGGAGGCCCAAGGTGGGGCGCACCAGCCCACCAGGGGCTGGTTCCCCTCCCACTTCAGCCCATGGGGCCCTCCGGGATTGGTGTCCCCACTCGGTGGACCCCCGGGAACCTTTCGGTGGTCCCGGTACAATACCGACGACCCCCGAAACCTTTCCGATGGCTGAAACTGGACTTCCTATATATAAATCTTTACCTCCGGACTATTCCGGAACTCCTCGTGACGTCCGGGATCTCATCCGGGACTCCGAACAACTTTCGAGTTACTGCATACTAATATC
Source organism: Triticum aestivum (assembly GCF_018294505.1). Lineage (NCBI taxonomy): Eukaryota > Viridiplantae > Streptophyta > Magnoliopsida > Poales > Poaceae > Triticum > Triticum aestivum. The sequence continues at coordinate 232,354,947 of NC_057794.1, read as the reverse complement.
TCTACAACCCTAGCATCACCGAACCTTAAGTGTGTAGACCCTCCGGGTTCGGGAGACATGCAGACATGACCGAGACGCCTCTTCGGTCAATAACCAACAGCGGGATCTGGATACCCATGTTGGCTCCCACATGCTCCACGATGATCTCATCGGATGAACCACGATGTCGAGGATTCAATCAATCCGTATACAATTCCCTTTGTCAATCGGTACGTTACTTGCCCGAGACTCGATCATCGGTATCCCAATACCTCATTCAATCTCGTTACCGGCAAGTCACTTTACTCGCGCTATAATGCATGATACCGTGATCAACCACTTGTTCACATTGAGCTCATTATGATGATGCATTACCGAGTGGGCCCAGAGATACCTCTCCGTCACACGAAGTGACAAATCCCAGTCTCGATTCGTTGCCAACCCAACAAACACTTTCGGAGATACCTGTAGTGCACCTTTATAGTCACCCAGTTACGTTGTGATGTTTGGCACACCCAAAGTACTCCTACGGTATCCGGGAGTTGCACAATCTCATGGTCTAAGGAAATGATACTTGACATTCGGAAAAGCTACAACAAACGAACTACACAATCTTTGAGCTATGCTTTGGATTGGGTCTTGTCCATCACATCATTCTCCTAATGATGTGATCCCGTTATCAATGACATCCAATGTCCATAGTCAGGAAACCATGACTATCTTTTGATCAACGAGCTAGTTAACTAGAGGCTCACTAGGGACGTGTTGTGGTCTATGTATTCACACATGTATTACGATTTCCGGATAACACAATTATAGCATGAACAATAGACAATTATCATGAACAAAGAAATATAATAATAACCATTTTATTATTGCCTCTAGGGCATATTTCCAACAGTCTCCCACTTGCACTAGAGTCAATATTCTAGTTACATTGTGATGAATCGAACACCCATGCAGTTCTGGTGTTGATCATGTTTTGCTCTACGGAGAGGTTTAGTCAACGGATCTGCCACATTCAGGTCCGTATGTACTTTATAAATCTCTATGTCTCCATTTTGAACACTTTCACGAATGTAGTTGAAGCGACGCTTGATATGCCTGGTCTTCCTGTGAAACCTGGGCTCCTTGGCAAGGGCAATAGCTCCAGTGTTGTCACAGAAGAGAGTCATCGGGCCCGATGCATTGGGTATGACTCCTAGGTCAGTAATGAACTCCTTCACCCAGACTGCTTCTTGTGCTGCCTCCGAGGCTGCCATGTATTCCGCTTCACATGTAGATCCCGCCACAACGCTCTGCTTGCAACTGCACCAGCTTACTACCCCACCATTCAAAATATACACGTATCTGGTTTGTGTCTTAGAGTCATCCAGATCTGTGCCGAAGCTAGCATCGACGTAACCCTTTACGACGAGCTCTTCGTCACCTCCATAAACGAGAAACATATCCTTAGTCCTTTTCAGGTACTTCAGGATATTCTTAACCGCTGTCCAATGTTCCATGCCAGGATTACTTTGGTACCTTCCTACCAAACTTACGGCAAGGTTTACATCAGGTTTGGTACACAATATAGCATACATGATAGACCCTATGGACGAGGCATAGGAGACGACACTCATCTTTTCTCTATCTTCTGCCGTGGTCGGGCATTGAGCCGTGCTCAATCTCGTACCTTGCAATACAGGCAAGAACCCCTTCTTTGACTAATCCATTTTGAACTTCTTTAATATCTTGTCAAGGTACGTACTCTGTGAAAGACCAATGAGGCATCTCGATCTATCTCTATAGATCTTGATGCCTAATATATAAGCAGCTTCTCCAAGATACTTCATTGAAAAACACTTGTTCAAGTAGGCCTTTATGCTTTCCAAGAATTCTATATCATTTCCCATCAACAGCATGTCATCCACATACAATATGAGAAATGCTACAGAGCTCCCACTCACTTTCTTGTAAATGCAGGCTTCTCCATAAGTCTGCGTAAACCCAAACGCTTTGATCATCTCATCAAAACGAATGTTCCAACTCCAAGATGCTTGCACCAGCCCATAAATCGAGCGTTGGAGCTTGCACACCTTGTCAGCATTCTTAGGATCGACAAAACCTTCCGGCTGCATCATATACAATTCTTCCTTAAGGAAACCATTAAGGAATGCCGTTTTGACATCCATTTGCCATATCTCATAATCATAGAATGCGGCAATTGCTAACATGATTCGGACGGACTTCAGCTTCGCTACGGGTGAGAAAGTCTCATCGTAGTCAACCCCTTGAACTTGTCGATAACCCTTAGCGACAAGCCGAGCTTTATAGATGGTCACATTACCATCCACGTTTGTCTTCTTCTTAAAGATCCATTTATTTTCTATGGCTCGCCATTCATCGAGCAAGTCAGTCAAAGTCCATACTTCGTTTTCATATATGGATCCTATCTCGGATTTCATGGCTTCCAGCCATTTGTCGGAATCCGGGCCCGCCATCGCTTCTTCATAGTTCGAAGGTTCACCGTTGTCTAACAACATGATTTCCAAGACAGGGTTGCCGTACCACTCTGGTGCGGAATGTGTCCTCGTGGACCTACGAAGTTCAGTAGCAACTTGATATGTAGTTTCATGATCATCATCATCAACTTCCTCTCTAGTCGGTGCAGGCACCTCAGGAACATTTTCTTGAGTTGCGCCACTTACCGGTTCAAGAGGTAATACTTTATCAAGTTCTACTTTCCTCCCACTTATTTCTTTCGAGAGAAACTCTTTCTCTAGAAAGGACCCATTCTTGGCAACAAAGATCTTGCCTTTGGATCTGAGGTAGAAGGTATACCCAATAGTTTCTTTAGGGTATCCTATGAAGACGCATTTTTCCGATTTGGGTTCGAGCTTTTCAGGTTGAAGTTTCTTGATATAAGCATCGCATCCCCAAACTTTTAGAAACGACAGCTTAGGTTTCTTCCCAAACCATAATTCATACGGTGTCGTCTCAACGGATTTTGACGGAGCCCTATTTAAAGCGAATGCGTCAGTCTCTAAAGCATAGCCCCAAAATGACAGCGGTAAATCGGTAAGAGACATCATAGATCGCACCATATCTAATAGAGTGCGATTACGACGTTCGGACACACCATTACGCTGAGGTGTTCCAGGCGGCGTGAGTTGTGAAACTATTCCACATTTTCTTAAGTGTGTGCCAAATTCGTGACTCAAGTATTCTCCCCCACGATCTGATCGCAAGAACTTGATTTTCCTGTCACATTGATTCTCAACCTCACTCTGAAATTCCTTGAACTTTTCAAAGGTCTCAGACTTGTGTTTCATTAAGTAGACATACCCATATCTACTCAAGTCATCAGTGAGGGTGAGAACATAACGATACCCACCGTGAGCCTCAACACTCATTGGACCGCACACATCAGTATGTATGATTTACAATAAGTAGGTTGCTCGCTCCATTGTTCCTGAGAACGGAGTCTTGGTCATTTTACCCATGAGGCATGGTTCACACGTGTCAAATGATTCGTAATCAAGAGACTCTAAAAGTCCATCTGCATGGAGCTTCTTCATGCGTTTGACACCTATGTGACCAAGGCGGCAGTGCCACAAGTATGTGGGACTATCATTATCAACCTTACATCTTTTGGTATTCACACTATGAATATGTGTAACATTACGCTCGAGATTCATTAAGAATAAACCATTCACCAACGGAGCATGACCATAAAACATATCTCTCATATAAATAGAACAACCATTATTCTCGGATTTAAATGAGTAGCCATCTCGAATTAAATGAGATCCTGATACAATGTTCATGCTCAAAGCTGGCACTAAATAACAATTATTGAGGTTTTAAAACTAATCCCGTAGGTAAATGTAGAGGCAGCGTGCCGACGGCGATCACATCGACCTTGGAACCATTCCCGACGCGCATCATCACCTCGTCCTTCGCCAGTCTCTGTTTATTTCGCAGCTCCTACTTTGAGTTACAAATGTGAGCAACCGCACCGGTATCAAATACCCAGGAGCTACTACGAGTACTGGTAAGGTACACATCAATTACATGTACATCACATATACCTTTAGTGTTGCCGGCCTTCTTGTCCGCTAAGTATTTGGGGCAGTTCCGCTTCCAGTGACCACTTCCCTTGCAATAAAAGCACTCAGTCTCGGGCTTGGGTCCATTCTTTGGCTTCTTCCCAGCAGCTTGCTTACCAGGCGCGGCAACTCCCTTGCCGTCCTTCTTGAAGTTCTTTTTACCCTTGCCTTTCTTGAACTTAGTGGTTTTATTCACCATAAACACTTGATGTTCCTTTTTGATTTCCACCTCCGCTGATTTCAGCATTGAATATACCTCAGGAATGGTCTTTTCCATCCCCTGCATATTGAAGTTCATCACAAAGCTCTTGTAGCTCGGTGGAAGCGACTGAAGGATTCTGTCAATGACCGCGTCATCCGGGAGATTAACTCCCAACTGAGTCAAGCGGTTATGCAACCCAGACATTTTGAGTATGTGCTCACTGACAGAACTATTTTCCTCCATCTTACAGCTGAAGAACTTGTCGAAGACTTCATATCTCTCGACCCGGGCATGAGCTTGAAAAACCATTTTCAGCTCTTCGAACATCTCATATGCTCCGTGTCTCTCAAAACGCTTTTGGAGCCCCGGTTCTAAGCTGTAAAGCATGCCGCACTGAACGAGGGAGTAATCATCAGCACGTGACTGCCAAGCGTTCATAACGTCTTGGTTCTCTAGGACAGGTGCGTTACCTAGCGGTGCTTCTAGGACATAATCTTTCTTGGCAGCTATGAGGATGATCCTCAGGTTCCGGACCCAGTCCGTATAGTTGCTGCCATCGTCTTTCAGCTTGGTTTTCTCTAGGAATGCGTTGAAGTTGAGGACAACGTGGGCCATTTGATCTACAAGACATATTGTAAAGATTTTAGACTAAGTTCATGATAATTAAGTTCATCTAATCAAATTATTCAATGAACTCCCACTCAGATAGACATCCCTCCAGTCATCTAAGTGAAACATGATCCGAGTTAACTAGGTCGTGTCCGATCATCACGTGAGACGGACTAGTCAACATCAGTGAACATCTTCATGTTGATCGTATCTTCTATACGACTCATGCTCGACCTTTCGGTCTTCTGTGTTCCGTGGCCATGTCTGTACATGCTAGGCTCGTCAAGTCAACCTAAGTGTATTGCGTGTGTAAATCTGGCTTACACCCGTTGTATTCGAACGTTAGAATCTATCACACCCGATCATCACGTGGTGCTTCGAAACAACGAACCTTCGCAACGGTGCACAGTTAGGGGGAACACTTTCTTGAAATTATTACGAGGGATCATCTTATTTAAGCTACCGTCGTTCTACGCAAATAAGATGTAAAACATGATAAACATCACATGCAATCAAATAGTGACATGATATGGCCAACATCATTTGCTCCTTTTGATCTCCATCTTCGGGGCTCCATGATCATCGTTGTCACCGGCATGACACCATGATCTCCATCATCGTGTCTTCTTGAAGTTGTCTCGTCATCTATTACTCCTACTACTATGGCTAACGCTTTAGAAATAAAGTAAAGTAATTACATGACGTTTATGTTGACACACATGTCATAAATAAATAAATACAACTCCTATGGCTCATGCCGGTTGTCATATTCATCGACATGCAAGTCGTGATTCCTATTACAAGAACATGATCAATCTCATACATCACATATATCATTCATCACATCCTTTTGGTCATATCACATCACACGACACATGCTGCAAAAACAAGTTAGACGTCCTCTAATTGTTGTTGCAAGTTTTTACGTGGCTGCTATAGGTTTCTAGCAAGAACGTTTCTTACCTACGCCAAAACCACAACGTGATATGCCAATTTCTACTTACCCTTCATAAGGAACCTTTTCATCGAATCCGATCCGACTAAAGTGGGAGAGACAGACACCCGCCAGCCACCTTATGCAACTAGTGCATGTCAATCGGTGGAACCAGTCTCACGTAAGCGTACATGTAAGGTCGGTCCAGGCCGCTTCATCCCACGATGCCGCTGAATCAAGATAAGACTAGTAACGGCAAGCAAATTGACAGTATCCATGCCCACAACTGCTTTGTGTTCTACTCGTGCATAGAAACTACGCATAGACCAAGCTCATGATGCCACTGTTGGGGAACGTAGCCGAATTTTAAAATTTTCTACGCATCACCAAGATCAATCTATGGAGTCATCTAGCAACGAGGGAGAGAGGAGTGCATCTACATACCCTTGTAGATCGCGCGCGGAAGCGTTCAAGAGAACGGGGTTGATGGAGTCGTACTCGCCGTGATCCAAATCACCGATGACCAAGTGCCGAACGGACAACACCTCCGCGTTCAACACATGTACGGTTGGGAAGACGTCTCCTCCTTCTTGATCCAGCAAGGGGGAAGGAGAGGTTGATGAAGATCCAGCAGCACGACGGCATGGTGGTGGATGCAGCAGGATCCCGGCAGGGCTTCGCCAAGCGTAAGCGGGGAGGAGAGGTGTTACGGAGGGAGAGGGAGGCGCCAAGAGCAAGGGTGCGGCTGCCCTCCCTCCCCCCTCTTTATATAGGGGCCTTGGGGGGGGGGGGGCAGCCCTAGGAGATGCAATCTCCAAGGGGGCGGCGGCCAAGGGGTGGCTTCCCCCTCAAGCCAAGTGGGGGGGGGGCGCCCCCACCCCTAGGGTATCCCAACCCTAGGCGCAGGGGAGGCCCAAGGGGGGCGCACCAGCCCACCAGGGGCTGGTTCCCCTCCCACTTCAGCCCATGGGGCCCTCCGGGATAGGTGGCCCCACCCGGTGGACCCCCGGGAACCTTCCGCTGGTCCCGGTACAATACGGGCGACCCCCGAAACCTTCCCGATGGCCGAAACTGGACTTCCTATATATAAATCTTTACCTCCGAACCATTCGGGAACTCCTCATGACGTCCGGGATCTCATCAGGGACTCTGAACAACTTTCGGGTTACTGCATACTAATATCTCTACAACCCTAGCGTCACCGAACCTTAAGTGTGTAGACCCTACGGGTTCGGGAGACATGCAGACATGACCGAGACGCCTCTCCGGTCAATAACCAACAGCGGGATCTGGATACCCATGTTGGCTCCCACATGCTCCACGATGATCTCATCGGATGAACCACGATGTCGATGATTCAATCAATCCGTATACAATTCCCTTTGTCAATCGGTATGTTACTTGCCCGAGACTCGATCGTCGGTATCCCAATACCTCGTTCAATCTCGTTACCGGCAAGTCACTTTACTCGCGCCATAATGCATGATCCCGTGATCAACCACTTGGTCACATTGAGCTCATTATGATGATGCATTGCCGAGTGGGCCCAGAGATACCTCTCCGTCACACGGAGTGACAAATCCCAGTCTCGATTCATTGCCAACCAACAGACACTTTCAAAGATACCTGTAGTGTACTTTTATAGTCACCCAGTTATGTTGTGACGTTTGGCACACCCAAAGTACTCCTACAGTATCCGGGAGTTGCACAATCTCATGGTCTAAGGAAATGATACTTGACATTCAGAAAAGCTACAACAAACGAACTACACGATCTTTGAGCTATGCTTAGGATTGGGTCTTGTCCATCACATCATTCTCCTAATGATGTGATCCTGTTATCAATGACATCCAATGTCCATAGTCAGGAAACCATGACTATATTTTGATCAACGAGCTAGTCAACTAGAGGCTCACTAGGGATGTGTTGTGGTCTATGTATTCACACATGTATTACGATTTCCGGATAACACAATTGTAGCATGAACAATAGACAATTATCATGAACAAAGAAATATAATAATAACCATTCTATTATTGCCTCTAGGGCATATTTCCAACAGTGATTATATCGTCTGAAATCATTAGTTATAACACAGAGTGTTAGCATGTTTTTTTAGTTCCTCAGACCATGAGAGTGTCTCGGTCACTTCCTACCAAACGGTGGGCTTTGGGGTTGCTCAAACTTCATCTATAACAAGGTGACCATGACGACAACTTTCAGGCACACCAAAAAGTTTGATGAGTGACCGGACAGCTCGAGAGTGGGATTTGCTCCTCCGACGATGGAGAGGTATTCTTAGGGACCTCTCGGTGTGACGACATCCATCGTCGTCTGGATAGACACAGGTGACTATGTCACGGGGATGCGAGAACATGTCGACGAGAAAGAAGAAATAAAATGGTAACAGGAGCAACAATATAGTGAGCATGGTGATGACTCAGGAGGATACAAATGCACATCGGGTTTCGTAAAGTATTGTGAAGAAAAGGGAACATCACATGATAACCAAAGTTTCACTCGAATATCATTCGTGTAATCATAGGGACCGATATGGATGTCCACAGTTTCGCTATCGGTCATTGAACGAAGGAGTATCATTCATGTCTATGGTTTACTTAACCTACGGGGTCACAAGCTTAAGGTAATCATGATCTATTGAGTGCTATTATGACGGGAGTGATGATAATATATTTGTGGAATTGTTTCATTAATATCCATAATAGTTCCGAGAGGTTCCGGAAGCGTTTCGGGGTCACCGAAAGGGTTTCGATGAATATCGGGTAATACCGGGTATTACCGATCAATATATATATAGGTGGAAATGTTTCCGGGGATGTTAAATTATATATATAATGGTATTAAAATGTTTAGAACAAATATATATTTAATTTAATATCAATGGGCCTAATAAGGCCAAGAGGTGGAAGAAAACTTGGGCCATGAAGGCCCAAGTGGAGGTGGCGCCCCCCTTTCCCATTTGGGGGGCCGAATCCTACTTGGAAGGGGAGTCCTACTCCCCCTCCCTTGGCTGGGCCCCCAAGGGGCTCTTTCCCCCTTGGTGGGAGCCCCCTCTTAACCTATATATACTAGAGGATTTCTCCCTATTGGTACATAAGTTTTGGAGCCTCCTTTAGTTTATCTACTAGTACTAGTTCTAGTTTGTCCTAGTTGACTAATTAGAGCTAGCCCTAGCCGCCTCTAATCCTCATAATTAGAAGCCTGGTGTGGTTCTAATCTTGTCGTGGATTTGTCACGGCAGATGTCCTTAGTGTCAGGACTTAGTCGCGAGGCCAACGCATCTATGTGGTAGCTTGAGAGGGGTTGAGTGGAATCGAGAGACGCAACATAAGACAGGGATTTAGTCAGCTTCGGGCCCCAGGAAACATCCTCCGGTAAAAACCCTACATGCTGTTTGAGGCTAGGTCTCATTATCATCACGAGGAAGTCGCCGTAAACCGGCTCTCCTCTTTGTGTCTAGCCCTAAGATTATTTCTTCTTGCTTGTAGCCTCTAGCTTGTCCCTTCTAACTCGTCCCCCTTTGGGGAGCCCTGCCCCTCCTTATATATGTTGAAGGGGCGGTTTACATGTGGAGTCCTATTAGGATTAGGACTAGTCTATCTCTAATACAAACCGGATACAAGTGTTGGTCTTAACTCCTTGTAAGGAAAATATTCCTTTCCTCTTGAACCGGCCCACAATGGTTGAGCCGGCCTTCATGAACCGCCAGACAGGCCGCCGGGTCTTGTTGCTCCTCTGGCCCGCCTGCCGGATTACCAATGAACTGTAAACCGTTTGGTCTGTGCAGGTCGCCGGTGAATCGCCAAGTCCGGCCGGATTATCCTTCCGGCCGGTTTACACCGCGGGGTATATCCCCGACATTAGCCCCCAGTTTAATTTGGATTCATCCATGTTAAACTGATCTGCAACATAAACACAAAAACAAATTCGTCGGGTTGTGCTCCGGTTTAAATACTCTTGTAAACCGGCACTTGATCATCCTTAAATCCTTATCACCTCCTTCTAGAAAATCCGGGTTAATAACCAGCTTTATACTCAAATTGCTGATGTTGGCTTCTTATAGAAAAAATAATGTGAAGAATAATCCACTTGAATCGGCTTCCAAAGCGCCGGTTTTAAGAAATATTGGTCTTGACATACTCATCTGATATTCAGCCGGTTTGAAGATGTAAAATTTGCCGGATTAATATTACCAAAATTGCCGGATTGTAAATATGGATGGCACCAATGTCATAATTGTCACCAACTCCAGGTCATAATTATTGCTCAAAACTGAGCATTTGAAGATTTTTTCTCCCTTATATCCATATTACCTGTAGCCCCCAAGTCTTGAATAGAACAAAGTGATGATTTGAGACTTGTTTTCATACAATTACTGCCACTTTGAAGAAATCCATGTTGTTCATCCCAGTCACTTAGTAAAACTGAACATTCCATATTATGTAGCCCCCAAGTGCCGGGTTGTTATGCTTGCAGCAACCTGGGACTTGTAATTTCCTGATGCTCATAAAAACTTCAACCAGTGTAGCCCCCAAGGGCCGGGTCATTATGCAATAATGAGCATGGACTTTGATAGATACTTCAATGAAAATAACATCATATGATGTAACCCCCATCATGGGGCTTGAACTCACATCCACAAGGTTAAGAGCCTTTTGCTTTACCAACTGAGCAGTGGACCCTTCAATATAATGAATAAAAAGCTTTGTACCTTGAATTGTTTAACAGGAGCAATTGGTAGCCCCCAAGGGCCGACTCATTATAATGTGATGAGTCGGGTCTTCAATAAGATGAACAAAGAATGACTTTGCATTAGCCCCCCAAGTGTCATGGTGCATGCTTGCAGCGACATGAGACTTGCATATTTGATGTAATCTCAACTTCAATAATGTAGCCCCCAAGTGCCGGGTTGTAAGCCTGCAGCAACTCGGGACTATTCCTTCAATTGTAGAATATATCCATTGATAACATAATATCCATTGCGCTAAAGCGACTTTGAAAACCTTAATAATACCGGTTATTAATAACCATAATAAAATCCAGCCATGTTGGCTATTCAAGATAATATAATCCGGTATGAAAACTTATTCATTCAATATCATAATGAAAATTCAGCCAAGTTTGGCTATTTAAATAATATAACCCAATGATTTATAAGCGCATGATTCCAATGGCGCAATCCAAATATATACTGGCGACTTATAATCCCAAGCCAGGCCGGTTTAATAAACTCCGGATAATTTCCCATCATATACTGGCGACTTATCGTCTTAAAGCCAGGCCGGTTTAATAAACACCGGATAATTTATCATCATGCTTTATTCAACCTGTCTCTGCATACAACAAGTTTAAAGTGTCCTGGCGGCTTACCGCCGGACGGGCCATAATGCCCAACATATAACCCAGGTTTATAACCAAGGCTGCACTTAAGAATAATCAATGAAATATATATCATACCTGTGATATTGAATCACATCATCGGTTTACCAATTTTTTGTAGTAAGAGTGATAACCCCAATCTTGAGTAATGATAACTCCTTTCATACTGTGCCGGTTGATGATAAACCGTACCAGGTTGTGATAAACACCGGTTTAACCATATATAATACTGGCGACTCGTAGTCAAACCAGACCGGGCTGATAGTCTCCGGATTATAACTTAATCCTGTATTGACAACTTGTAATTGAAAGTCAAGCCGGGTTGATAAACACCGGTTTACTCCATAATAGGATGGTAACAGAAAATCAAACCGGGCAGATGGCCTCCGGATTAAGATTTGACCGTGTTCCGTCAATTTGTAATTGATAGTTGAACCGGAAAAAATATGCTTGTTGACATAAGAGAAATCCAACAAAAGCAAAGAACGAACAAACCATGAAAACAACATAGAAGCAAAGGCAATGATAAAAACCATTTGCAAAAATATGCTATACTGAGCTGTTCAAATGGTATTACCATGGTCGGACAGGATCAAGGCCCCCAATAGGAGTGACAATGATTCAAGTCAGCCAGGTCCTCAAATGACTCGTGGCATATATGCCAGATCAAGAGGCGTGGCAATGGTTCGGGCCCGACCATGCCCCCAAGTGATTTTGTGGCCTTAGGCCGACCAAGAGGCGTGACTGGTTCAGACTTGACCAAGTCCCCAAATGATCTGGTGGCTGTCGCCTATCAAAGGGTGTTCGTTGGTTCGGACACGACCAAGGCCCCCAGTGATATAAAAAACAAATGTCAAGGGGTAAACCGGAGGCCGCTTTAAACAGAACCACTCCGTGTAACCTCGCATGATAAGAAAGACAGAGACCCCGCTTTATGAAGCAGAAGCCCCCATGTGATCAATAATATGTTAGGCCAATAAGGCAGGATACCCATGTTTGAACCGCGCATCATGGCAGCAGGTCCTCTTTGGTAATTTTTAACCTTTTTGCAAGAAATAAATTCTTCTTGAACCGGGATCTTGAACCGGATAGTGAGAGCTTCAAAGCTTTGTGGGAGAACAGACGTCCCTTAAACAGGATTGCAAACCGGAATCTTTATTTTTAGCCGGAAATTATGCGACGGCCTTTCAACTCGAACTTGCGAGAAATTAATTCCTTTTTGAACCGAACATCTTCAAACCAGATTTGAGAGCTTCAGAGCTTTGTGGGAGAACAGATTTCCCTTGAACCGGATCGTAAACCGGATATTTGAGAGCTTCAGTGAGACTGACTTCCCTTGAACCAGATTTTAAACCGGAATCCTTTCTGATGACCCGGAACTTCTTCATTGAGCCGGGATTTTGTAACTGTCATATACTTTCTAAGCCGGAAATTTTCTGACGGCCTTCAAATAACAGTAGCCTCCAGGACCAGGTTATCTTTCCCTCCATCGTCCTGGGGTTCTTAAATTTGCTGAAACTGGCAAGATTTGCTGAGTCATGTCATCGTAGCCCCCGAGTCTCAAGGTGACTCGAGGAGTTGGCTTGAAACTCTCCATATTTGACCGTCATATAAACCGGCATAACTTGTATATCATTGGTGTTGATAGCATGATGTGAATCCACAGAAGGTTGAGGTGACTGCGGCAGGTTATAAATGATCCCGTATGAGCCGTGTCAGCAACTCGACCAATGGTTCCTTCCAATTGGCTGTTTGAAGTTAACCAAAATGTAGTAGCGGCGACTGGTGCGCTTCAATAAATAGCTCATCCAGAAAAAGGGTGTCCCGGTGTGTTGATGTAGACCAGGCCGCGAGAGACGGTCGGTAAAGACGACCGCCACATCAGAGGCGGCTCAGACGGATGAATCGGCCGTGGTGCTGTAAACCGGCGCAGGCGAGTCAACCACGTCATTTTGATGTAGTGAATAATTGTCCTACATTAACAATATTGCAGGCCAAGGCAAAGATAAACTGCTCTTTTGACAAAATAATATGTGCCAATAAAATATATTTAAAATGGATATCACCTAATGTGTTAAGTCAGAAATAATCCGCCATGAAGTTGATGATCACTAGGTTAAGTTGAAATCACTCACGGGTGAGTCGGCCGCGGGAGCAGACAGATGAATCAGCCGCAGCGTTTGTAAGCCGGTGCGGACGGTCGAATCGTCCTCCTTGTTGTAAGCCGGCGTGGTCGCGAGAGATGGCCACGGCGTTGTAAGTTGGCGCGGTCGCGAGAGACGGCCACGGTGTTGTAAGCCGGCGCGGTCGCGAGAGACGACCACCCGTGCCAAAAGATGTTGGCGTGCCTCCATCTCCGCGGTATAATATCACTTTTTGTCATAAATAATTGCCCTGCATAAACAATATTGCATACCCGAGTAGTTGTCCTCACATGAATTGTCACGTTGATGAAATATAAAAGAAAGATATCACCTGATGTTTCAGAAACTGGTGAGCCATGGCAGCGGCTTTGGCGCGACCCTCGGCGGCTCAAGATGGCCGCAACGTCGCCGGTTCAACTTTTGATGTCATCCAAATGATTTCCAAATTGTTGAAATCCCTTTCCCAAGTCATGATGTTGGTAGCTTTCTTCAGCGTGTAGCGGCTGATAGTATCCCAGGTTGCTGGCACGCCTGTAAAGGTAACAAACAAAGGACGAACTAGCACAGTAGCTTCACATGAGTATTAGTTGAAGTTGTACTTCCCAAGCAGCAGCAACAGTAGAGTGGCAGACTGCTTTTGCATCGGGTGACCCTGCGTGATGCTGTGGAGCAGCAGCAATATCGTCCTTGCTGCCTTGGTACTTGAAATTGCATGATACTCCCTCCAGTCCTTTTTACTACGGAGAAAAAACTGCAGCGGCGGCAACTCGACTTTGGGCAAGAACGGTTGCATCGGAAATCTTGGTCTTGGCGATCGGCGATTTGACAGCTCGGTCGACGGTGGCCGCTTTCAAAGTGGTCTGGCGGTTTCAAAATTGTAACAGAAGCGAGGCGTTTCTTAGAGACCCGTGGCGATGCGAGCGCAACAACAGGGACGGGCGGCTCTCCATCAGCGATTTTAAAATAGATACACGCAAGGCAGCTGGTCGGTGAAGGCCGGCCGGGGTGAGGTCACGGCAGCAGTTGCACGCTGGCAAGGCGAAAACAGAGACCGGCGGCTCGACAAAGCAAGGAGCGGTCACACGTGACTCACAAACCAGCGAAGGCGGCTCACGGCGAAGACAGTCTGAGGCGTGCCAGGACCGTCAGGGCGGCTCAGTACCGTTTGACACAGCTGGGTCGCGAGGTGACTTGACTGCGGAGGCAAAATCGGCGAGGCGCGGGCGGGTCATGGCAGCAGCTTAGAGGCCGGGTGCTGGACGAGGACGATGCATACATCCGAGCTCAGAGCAGGCCGGGGCCAGTGAGTTGGCCAGCCGGCGTGGGAACCGGCCGCGGGGAGGAAATTGGCACGGCAGGGCGACTTGCAAGTCGACCCGGGGCGACCAGATGAGCGAAGCGAGGCCATAGTAGTACCAAAAATCCTTCTCTGGGTTATCGTTGACTTGGCACTTTTTTTTTCACTGTAACGAGGTACCTGGCTTTCCTTTTTCTGTACGTGTCCGAGCCCGTGTCAGACAAACAACAGCCATATCTTCAATCTCTGAACAACTCCAAAGCTTTTCTTCTATTTAATCCTGGTGAGGAGTAGTGTACTAGTCTTCACGTGAGGAGGTGAAGATCCATTGACTTTGGTCCATGTGCCCACTACTAATACAAGTATTAATAGTGGAAAGTGATAGAGGAGCAATATATGATAATTAGGTGCTTCGACTTTGCTGCGGACTCTAGATGACTTTGGCGCTTTGTAGTAGTACTAGTAGATGTCCGTTGGCCTTTCAGATACAGTGCACCGGTGAATCATCTCCAAAACTTGAAGCGAGGGATCCCAGCAACTTTGCCGAACGACAGTAATTTCCAAGAGTTTGACCCGACCGTGTAATTAGGCAGCACGTGAACGAAACGGTTTCGATTGCCTTGAACTCCAGTCGGTCTCGGCGACACTTGTGACTTGCCCAATCGTAGAACGGCGGCTGCGCACACAGACGTGACCCTATTTTCTAGGGTTCAACAGATTTTGTGGGCAGACGCGTTTGGCCAGTCGATCCTGAATTTTCCTTTTGACTCTCATCTATTTTATGCGGCTGCAAAAAACTCTTTCAATCTTCAGCGATATACTCATAGTTGATTTAGATCCTTCTTCACCGGCTTTTCTCTATCCGGCAAATCGCAAACTTCTTGAAACCCTAGGACAGATCCCTCCAAGAACTCAACACCACCGTGCGCAGGCCCCACGGTGAGCGCCAACTGTCGTGGATTTGTCACGGCAGATGTCCTTAGTGTCAGGACTTAGTCGCGAGGCCAACGCATCTATGTGGTAGCTTGAGAGGGGTTGAGTGGAATCGAGAGACGCAACATAAGACAGGGATTTAGACAGCTTCGGGCCCCGGGAAACATCCTCCGGTAAAAACCCTACATGCTGTTTGAGGCTAGGTCTCATTATCATCACGAGGAAGTCGCCGTAAACCAGCTCTCCTCTTTGTGTCTAGCCCTAAGATTATTTCTTCTTGCTTGTAGCCTCTAGCTTGTCCCTTCTAACTCGTCCCCCTTTGGGGAGCCCTGCCCCTCCTTATATATGTTGAAGGGGTGGTTTACATGTGGAGTCCTATTAGGATTAGGACTAGTCTATCTCTAATACAAACCGGATACAAGTGTTGGTCTTAACTCCTTGTAAGGCAAATATTCCTTTCCTCTTGAACCGGCCCACAATGGTTGAGCCGGCCTTCATGAACCGCCAGACAGGCCGCCGGGTCTTGTTGCTCCTCTGGCCCGCCTGCCGGATTACCAATGAACTGTAAACCGTCTGGTCTGTGCAGGTCGCCGGTGAATCGCCAAGTCCGGCCGGATTATCCTTCCGGCCGGTTTACACCGCGGGGTATATCCCCGACAAATCTCTTCCCTCTAATTCTCTGGCAATGATTAGCTCTGGACGGCGAAGCGCTGCCAGATCGTGAAGATCGTACGCTTGCAACCAAGTAGAGAGGTCGTGCTTCTGGTGTTCTGTTCGAGGGATCGTTCGAGGATGGTTCACAGGATCATCATCAGCGTTCGAGGGACTCCAAGTAAAATCTACACCAAGTCGTCTACTTCTGATTCTCTCCCGGAGTCGGTAACGATCGCTGATCACAACCCATTATGCATCTTCATATTGTTCCTGGGTGATTGCAGGGCGATTTTTTTGCTTTCTACTATGTTTAACAACATTGGCATCATGAGCAGGTTTATGACTAGATGCAGGTCGCGATCTAGATCGCAACTGATATGTGAGGGTTGATGTTCTTTCTATACTTCCCACGAGTGTTGCTTCGGTTCATTTCATTGGAGAATGATGTAGTTTTTCTACAAGGTTCTGACAATCGATCGGATCTGGCTGTCGACGATATGCTAACAGTTCCTTGGGCTACATCATAGTCGGGAATAGTGAACCATCATGTACTCAAGAGGGTGCCGAAGATGGATGATCTTCTAGGGGGGTCACGCGTATTGACGAAGATTAGTGTGGGGGATGAGACTTTTAATTAAGTCTCTCTTTCACACACCCTGAAATTTAATCTAGCAACAAGAACATTGCGTTGTTGTGCTTGCGTAGGTAGCTAGTCTTAATTGATAAAACTGGTTGACCACGTAAATAAATTTTTGCTAAAACCGATTAGAGGCGTCTAACTTGGTTTTGCAGGGTTTGCATATGATGTGGTATAGCCTTCGTCATGATAATGAGTTTATGTATGAGATGGTTATATGTTGTAATGTTAAGTGTCCTGCGCATCATGACATAATGGCTGGAGCCACGAGATTACCACCTTAATGTAAATATCATAGAGATAGGTTACAGGTGATGGTGGCGAGATGTACACAGAGGACCCCGACGAGGAGAAAGGTGTACCTGGAGCGGGACGAGGAGCTATAATTTCCTACCACGGAATTTCAGATTTTGGTGCCACCACAACGTTTCCTAAAATGGTTGCCACGAAAACATTTTCTGGGATTGCCGCCACGACAATTTTTTTAAAACGGTTGCCTCGATAACAAAATATTGACCGTCACGTTGCTTCAACCAGTGGCAGAGACACCGCCCGACGACCCTGGGCACTTGCCCGGGCTCGCTGGCTCGTCAACAACAGCGATCCACGGATTAATAAGGGGCTAAACCCTGTTCAGTACCTTGCTTTACCCGGGCAAAACAAAATTGGGCCTTCGTTTCTCAGGTTCACAGCCCAACCCAGGCCAGGCCGGAACAACTTCTGTATCACGACGCGAGAGAATACGCACGATCGACGGATGGATCGCTCAACATCCATGTCTCTTTGTACCCCTAAAAAATTCATGTCTCTCTGTTTCTCACAGGCGGCGAGCGCATGGACTGGTGGCTAGAACCCTAGACGGCTATAGACGCACTACTGGCGGCCAGCGGAGGTCAGGCACCTAGGCAATCTACTAGTCCCTCAAGGCCTCAAGGCCTCAACACCTCCTTTCTCTCATTTCGGCAGCTTCTTCGGTAAGAATCCTCCGTCGAAATTAGGGCTAGAGAATAATTCCCTCATGTCTGAATAATTAGTCTGGGCTAAGTATTCTCCATATATTATTCACTATTCAGACTGGCTCCATAAGTATTTTTCATTCTGATATCCATTGTACTATCACTGTGTTTGATCTTCAGAACTGATGAACTAATGATATCTATTTAATATATGTTGTATAAATATTTTTCTTTCAGAACTAATGATATCTATGTCAATTTTGCACCTGTGTTAGCTAATCCCTTGGTTGAGTTGTCTTTCCAACCAAGAACTGTACTGAAGGGCCTGGCAGCACTTGATTCTGTTTTAGCTGCAAGGAAGTATCTACTTTAAAGTTATATAGATCAGATTTTGTCGATAAAGCTGATTTTACTGAGCCTAAAATCCTTGTTCTGTAATCGAAACATCTCATTTTATTTAAGTTTGCATGACTGTATTTTAGATTTGTCATTTTCTAAAGTTTTATGAATACTTTTGTTTTTCTGTCGAGCGCTAATAGGGAGCAAATTGTGATCTTATTTTAACTGGGAGCAAACTGCATAGCAAGATCAATAATGAATGGTTGAGTGACTTGATAATATGTTACAACGAGCGGCAGGTATTCAAGACAGTTGGTGATAAGGATATTATTCGAACATTTACTACAGTGAGGTCTTGAAAAGGGCATTTGCCTCATGATTTTCTTTTTATTTTTCGGTGTTCGGTATGTTCCATCTGACCACTTCTATTCTTGCAAGCTTTTAATTTTTAATATATTCATATCTCAAAACTAAATTTATTGTAATTGTAAATCATTTTTTTATCTTGTAGTGGCTTCTAGGGCTTTGGGAACATTGTGAGCTTGCCCTAGGCAAGGCCTGTTGTATATCCATCTTTTGGCAAAAATGAACAAGTGAGAGATGCTTTTGACCATGGTGGAAGAAACTGCACACTAAAATATGGTGACATCTGGTATGGAAGCTTTACCTATTTTTAAGATAGCTTTGTTTTTGTTGGCAACATAGCGAATTAGCCTTTATGCAAGGCTGGTTACATATCTTTTTTGTCAAGTCTCAACTTTACTTGGTCTATGAAACAGATAGTGATATATTATATGTTAGTTCACTTTAAAATTACATTTTATGTGACTATTATGTTTACTTTTCACTTAATAGTTATATTTTGCCTCCATGTGGATTTGTGATTCAGAAGTTTGGTGGTATATTATATGTTGTATATTTGAATACCTAATTTTTTATTTCTAGATTATACACTTAGGCTTAACTTGCCCAGGCTCCACAAAATTTCTGGCTCCGCCACTGGCTTCAACTGGAGATTGAAGACGATCATGGAGGACTCCCGACGCCTACGGCTATACCATATCAAACTATCATGAATTGCCTGAGATGTTTATCCCTTTTCCGTTTGCATCATTTGATTGCGCAGTAATCAATTATTAGGGTGATCTCTCACAGTAAATGTCAAGTTAAAAGATGCTCTTCCTAGTGTTGCAACTGTCTATAACACGTAGCGTTCTAGAGTAGATCATGTACACATGAGTACAAACAGATCGTAAGGTGTAAGGCTTGGATGGTCAGACCATGCATGCAGATAGCACTCGGTTGTCTTGAAGTTCTAGCAGAATAGTTCCGAGCTCAAAGCACAAAGCATCGAAAGATGAACAAGAGTCATATGGAGATATGATCGGCAAAAGCTTGCCCACCGGTCAAAATTCTCATCATCAGTGATATACACATCAATGGATGAGAACTGGACCTGGGTCTTGAATCACTCACTATTAATTATGAGAGATATTAATTTGAGTGGGGGCGCACTTTAAAATTAAAATTTGTTTTAATGACTAGTGCAATATTAATTATGAATTATGTCTAAAATTATTTGTGTTTATCGTTGTAGATTAAATGGCTCGCAATATGTTCAACTTCGCCCCTATGCTTGAGAAAGAAAAGTTGGCTGCAAATGGTGGAAACTGTGCGGATTGGATCCGCAACATGAGATTTGTTCTCATGAGTTCTAAGAAGGAGTACATGCTGGATCAACCCCTAGGTGATGCTCCCTCAAAGGATGCACCGCCAGAAGAAGTTGTTGCTTATACTGCTCATAGTGATGACTATGAGGCAGTCCAGTGTCTCATGTTAACTTGCATCGATCCTGAACTACAGAAGCATTTTGAACGATCTACCACTCAATTTATAATTGGGTCACTAGAAGTTCTATATAAGAAACAGGCAAGGACCGAATGGTTTGAATTAACCAAGGACCTGATCGAATGCAAGATGAAAGAGGGTTCCTCAATGAGTGAGCATATAGTGAAGCTTGCTGGCTATGTTGATATACTTGCTTTACTGGATTTGGAATTCCGCCAACACTCAGTACATATACTATGCTTGCTTCACTCCCCTATCTTACGATGGTTTTATTATGAATTAAAACATGAACAGGATTGCAAACGATTTGTTTGCTATGCGCAAAATTGCGGAAGCTGGAATCCAGAAGAACAAAGAAGTGTTGATGGCCAATAAAACTACTAGTTTCAAGAAGAAGGGCAAGTCCAAGAAGAAATCTGCTGGTGCCAGTAAGACCATCTCTCAGAAGAAGAACAAGGGCGGAGCCTCTAAGGAGACCAAATGTTTCTATTGCAAACAGAAGGGTAACTTGAAGCGGAAATGGAAGAAATATCTGGCAGATAAGAAGAATGGTTCTTCCGGTAAAGGTATAGAAGTTATACAGAGTTAATGTTATTACTCTTGTTTCTGTAAGTCTCAAGTATTTGATACTGATCGATTTCTCTCATTTGCAATCTTATGCAGGGACCACAGAAAGTTCACAAGTTGAGAAGAAATAAAGATGTGATGCTAGTCAAGGATGGTGATGGGATCGCTACACATGACTGGCTTTAGTTTTCAAGATTCATGTTAGGATCTAATAATAGTTATTACGTTCCAGAGTTGTATAAGACATTATATTTTGGATTATATGACGAATATTCTTACAAAGTTTTGAGCAATAGTTGTTAAAGTGATTATAAGAATATGTTTAGATTTACCGCAGATTTTTATGGTTTATTCATGAATCTTGATTTGAAATTTTAACATTAGTGCTAAACGTCTTGAGAAGACCGATGAGATCCACTTAAATGTGTCATTGCTTGGCTATATCGGGAAATAATCTTCATATGGATGAAGTATTGAATTCTCTTAATTGAGAAATCAGATAACATAATACATAGTAATGTATGAAGTCCAGTGAACAAAACAGGGCTTGGTGGATAATAATGCTTCATTAAATATTAGGTAAATATGATTTACTTATAAATAAAAACTAAAATATTTGGATAGTTCAAAGGAATTTTAGGATGACCAGCCGGATGCGGCCCTGTAGCGGCCCAACCTCAAATGATCAAGCCTCTATGTATCTGTTCCATCCCTGGATTAGTATGCTGGCACACACAGTACATCAGTGTATATATCAAAGTGCAATCACATGTATAAATAATGTAAAACGGATATATACCTCATAAGTCTCAGCGGAAACAATCAAACGAGCGTGGAGTCCCTTCAACGCCAATGCCAAGTTGAGTGTAGACTGCAACCCTACAACATAACTCTTACTCGACGTAGAAATTCCTGCAACATAAGACGTTCAACATAAGACGTTGCAGCCGTGTAGATTAGTACATTGAATGTACTGGCGAGTCACATCATGAGTATAATGAACCTATTTGTACATGCAATTTGGCTGGTGGAAAGGCTCTAAGTTTAACTTTGCATAATTCCATATCATAAAATAATTTATTCTACTACTACAAAAAATAAGCATAATATTGAGATGGCAACCCCAACTCAATCCATTCCTCAAGTTTATTTAAACCCAACTGAATAAATTAAGGGTGATGAGATCTCCCAACATTTCCACTACCAGATGCTCAAGATGTCTGTAACCGGGGACACAACTAATCGATTAGCTTGACACTATGCAGAGGTTTGCGCACTTTTCCCCACAAGATTCGACCACCTCCATGATCGAAAGATCGAGATATAGTCTTTCGAAAGTGTTTCCCTCTTAACCCAGGGACAGGCGGGTACACCTACTCATTCTACATCTTCTAGCCTATCCCGGAAGAGGTCACACTAACTACTCAACTAAGCCATAGCCCATATTGGCTTGTGGCTACACACGTAAGCTTCTAGACATGAAAACACATTTGGTCCCTTTGAGCCTGAGCGGGCATACCACTAGTAGTGCGCCACCATGGATTTCGCATGCATGCTCCCATTATACTTTGCCACCATTCAAACCAATTTCCGCCTAGGTAGTTCATTTAAAAGTCTTTGGTCCCGATTACTACTTTGTCACTCATGTCTCACCATGAACGCTTCCCATTCCACGTCTACGTTAGCGAGGAAAAAATAATCTTACACGGTTGTGACAAAGGTTGTATACTTCAGGCCTACCTCCAGTGAACTACTAGGTAAAAGCATAGCCATCTGGCATAAATTGCTACCATACAATCCTACCACAAAGGACTACGTGCATATAAAACATAGGTAATTAAAAGTATGGTCATATGTGAACTTGCCTTGGTAGTGGTTGTTCAACTCTACAGAATGATAGTAATTTGCTTCGCACTCTGGATAATCTATTGCCAAAGTAAATAAATGCATATAAGCAATAATTTCAAAGAACCAAAATAACATCCACAACAAGAAGACTCGGAAAAAACAAATGAAAATACGACACACTTAACCATCACAAAAATATATATTCTATGTGCAAAACAACATGTGACATGGGGTTCCAAGATGTGACATGAACCAAAGTGCATACAAGTCATAGGAGTAAAACTATCATGGACAGATCCTAATTGTGTGAAAATATTTTGATAATGGTCCAAGTTATAGGATTTGGCTACGGTGACAAAGTGCAAAAAGAATCAATTCAAATGGAGTGATGGTTTAGGAGATATGGCCAAATAAAGTTTGAATTCAAATTTGAGACTTGCAAAAGTTTGCAACGATGGGTTCTCTGGACAAATCTAATCAATACAAACAATTTGCTACTGGTTTCATCTAATTTGGATCTACGGTTAAGAAGTTGTGGCTAAACAAAGTTCAGGGACTAATGTATGATAAAAGTTACTGCATCTAGATCCCTGGACACATGGCGGCCTGTGACTGGTTGTAAACTATCTGTTGCTTGTCTTATAGGGTGAACGACCGATATATAAGAAAATGGGCTACCGTGGCTAAACTAGGTGAGCAGGCTAGTTTAAAATAAAACCCGTGGTTGTTTCCGCGCACTGGTTCAAATAAAAAAACAACCTAGACTAAGAAAAAAAGAACGAGGGGATGGGGCGCCTCACAGAGGGCAACGACGTCGGCAGGGCGGCGGCTCCGGCGGGTTTTGGTGGTGGGGAAGTAGACGGGAAGGTGAGGCGTGTCATGGGCGTCCGGATGGTGGCGGCGGGAGGACGATGGAGCTCCGTGCTCCGACGAGGGCGCGGGGTTGTCGGGGCATCGTTTTAGCGAGTCCTAGGGAATAAAAAGTGTGTCAAATCGATGCGTATGGACACGGAAAAACAATTGAGGAAGATTTCATGGCTCAGGTGCGCCACCGGCGACAGAAACGATGGCGAGGTGCTTCGGCTCCAGCGAGATCAAAATGGCCAGGGTGACAGCTACTCGCAGCATGGAGTTGTGCGATACGGCGAAGTGAACAAGGTCTCGGGGTTTTTATAGGCGAGGAGAGAGCGCGAGAGAGGCCACTGATAAGCTCCATCACGAGGACTCCACCCGGCTATTGCGGGAGCACAGGAACGCTGTCATCCCGAGCGGCGTGGCGGGAGGCTGGGAAAGATGGGGATTGGGCCCCACTAGGTAGTGGTTGTGGCGGGGGAGCGAGAGAGAGGCGACTGGCGGGTGAGCGAGGCAAAGGGAATCGGGCGCAGGGCTGCCTTGGGCCAGAAATGCGGCTGGTCGCGGGCCAAATGGTTGAGCGGGCCGGCTCGCACTGTGTGCGTGAGCGTGTGTTTTTCGTTTTTCTTTTTTTTAATAGAGAAAAAAGTGGCCCTAAACAAATGCAAATTAATTACTAAAAATACAACATAATTACTAAAATCATTTATGAACATCTAGAGCACAATGAACATTAATTTAAGCACAGAAGATTTTTAAAATATTTTCTAATGAAGTTAATGCACTTTTGGCAAATAAAATAAATACCAAATAAAATCCAAATAATATTCTAATGAATTTTCTAACTCCTTTATGTTTGAGGAAGTCATTTTATCCTCTCTCTTTTTAGGAGAAAATAGTTTGCATATAAACTAAATAGATCAATATTCATTGAATTCAAGAAATAGACATGCAAATGATTTCAAATATTTTTAAAATAACTTCTATTGGTTTCATAATCCATCTCCATATTTTATTTCTGATATTTGAAGGAGTCATATTTCCTTCTCTCTTCATTTTATTTGAATAAATGGAAATTATTTTGAAACTCAAAATGGAAAACTTTTCAAAAGTGAACCAAATGAAATTCAAGAGTGCTCCTCATCACTTCCCACTCTATTTCATATCTCTCTTGAAAATCCTTGAGTGGCATAAAGTTTTTGAGTTGGATTATTTCAAGGAATTCAAATCTTTTTTCTCAAAACCCGTTTTCATTTCTTTGATGGAAGAAGTCATGTCATCTTCACTCTAGGGTTTTGTGTTTGAATTGAATTTGAATTCATGGAGATCAAAATGAAATATGAAAGTATTGGGAAAGTCATTTTGTTCCCTCTCATTTAACTTTTAGAAAGTTTGAATTTCCACTCAGTTTCACACAAACAATCATAATTACTAATTTAGTATAGCATTCCAACCACCCCTAAAATGAATCTCTTCTTCAAGATCCGGAGAGGCTAGAAAGAAGGTTAGGTTTGGGGGGAGGGGGTCTTCTTGAAAATCCATTGTCACAAAGGTCTGGGGTGCTACCACCCTTAAAACTAAGGTTACAATTCCAACAAAACTCATGTACACAATCTTTAGGGTTGAAAATGTTGGTCTTCTCATATCTTCGAGATAGATCCTACACTGAGGCTATTCCGATAGGGGCTTAACTTTTCCTTGGATTCTTTAGTTCTTTCATCATGGTAAGGGTTCTTCTAAGACCGAGTCTTCTTAGCTAACGAGTCTGTTGCCAATACTAAATTACTACCGAAAATCTCATGGTGGTCAACAATTACTAGTTCCTCCTACAGGAAATTGGTCTGGGTTGAGTCTCACTGTATAATCTACGATTGGCAATGGGTGCATGTACATGGTTTCCATCGTCCTGCCATTCTAAGGCTTTTGGTTTGTCGTGTCGACACTCTTCTAGGGTTTAAAGGCTCTCTGATTTTCCATAAACATATGATAGTTCATGATAGAAGTCTCCGGTATGGCGGCCAATCTATCCCGTACGTGAGCCATTACCACATACGTAGATAGTGAATCATGTGTTCTAACACTTGGGAATCCTCACAATCATTGCAGAACTCATCTTCTCCACGAACTGGGTTTGGGTAAATCCATTGGTTCTTCAAGCCAAACAAAACCTCTATCATTTCTTCCCAACTCTCGGGTTTACGTGACCTCCTATGGAACGTCTACTGATTTAATCACAGCTTCTGCCAGAATTCTTCCTACAACAAGGTTGTGCTTGCTCCTTTTCAAATTTTGGGTCATGTGGGTTATGGGCCCACTTCAACACTTGCATATCCTTAACTCATCCTTGGAGTTACTATTGTTCCATACTCCAACACTACATCTCCTTTAAATCTGATAGTACTTCATTCCTTCATACTTTTGGGGTAATCATCATAACTAAAACAAAACTCCAACTCATTTTGTCCAAACTCCACCGTGTAGAATACATTTTCCTTTTCATCGGTCTAGTGTTCACATAGGGTATTACCATTAAAATAAAATGTATCGGTTCATCCTTTATTCTCTTCATAAACCACTACTCAAAACTTAGATTCTAGAAGTACTTTATTACAAATGTTGCCATCCACATAGTTCTGTTTGGTCGAGCATTACTTCCATCTTTATTCATTTTCCCTTCTTGAAGACGCTTAAGTCCAACTGGAATTATGCGATGTGATCCTTGAAACCATCGACCTTTTACTTCATCATGGTGGTCATGAGCTTCATCTCCATCACCTCTGCATGCACCTCTCTCAGGTATTCCTGAGTATGATGGAGTCTTGCTTCTAGTATTTCTCCAATCTGACGTATGGCTTTGTGACGCCCCCGATTTGACTGTACACTAATCATGCACGCAAATGTGTACGACCAAGATCAGGAACTCACGGGAAGATATCACAACACAACTCTAGACACAAATTAAAATAATACAAGCTTTATATTACAAGCCAGGGGCCTCGAAGGCTCGAATACAAATGCTCGAAGGCACAAGAGTCAGCGGAAGCAACAATATCTGAGTACAGACATTAGTTAAACAAGTTTGCCTTAAGAAGGCTAGCACAAAAGTAGGAACGATCGAAAAGGCGAGGCCTCCTGCCTGGGACCTCCTAACTAATCCTCGAAGTCGAACTCCACGTAGAATCATCCTCGGGATCCTCTGGCTCCTGGACTCCATCATCTGGTCGCAACAACCGGGTACAGAAAGGGGGAAAAGGGGGAGCAAAGCAACCGTGAGTACTCATCCAAAGTACTCGCAAGCAAAGAGCTACACTACGTATGTATGGATTGGTATCAAATGGAAAAAGGGTTATCATATGTGGACTGAACTGCAGAATGCCGGAATAAGAGGGAGATAGCTAGTCCTATCGAAGACTACGCTTCTGGTAACCTCCATCTTGCAGCAGGAGAAGAGAGTAGATGGTAAGTTCACCAAGTAGCATAGCATAGCATAATCCTAACCGATGACCCTCCCTTCGTCGCCCTGTGAGAGAGCGATCACCGGTTGTATCTGGCACTTGGAAGGGTGTGTTTTATTAAGTATCCGGTTCTAGTTGTCATAAGGTCAAGGTACAACTCCAAGTCGTCCTGTTACGAAGATCATGGCTATTCGAATAGATTAACTTCCCTGCAGGGGTGCACCACATAACCCAACACGCTCGATCCCATTTGGCCGGACACACTTTCCTGGGTCATGCCCGGCCTCGGAAGATCAACACATCGCAGCCCTACCTAGGCACAACAGAGAGGTCAGCACACCGGTCTAAATCCTATGGCGCAGGGGTCTGGGCCCATCGCCCATTGCACACCTGCACGTTGCGTACGCGGCCGGTGAACAGACCTAGCAACCTCCATTACAAAGGAAGTTGCATTACGCGGTCCAACCCGGTGCGCGCCGCTCAGTCGCTGACGTCAGGAAGGTTTCGGCTGATACCACGACGTCGAGTGCCCATACCTGTCCCCGCGTAGATGGTTAGTGCGTATAGGCCAGTAGCCAGACTCAGATCAAATACCAAGATCTCGTTAAGCATGTTAAGTATCCGCGAATGCCGACCAGGGTCAGGCTCACCTCTCTCCTAGGTGGTCTCAACCTGCCCTGTCGCTCCGCCTCAAAGTAACAGTCGGGGGCCGTCGGGAACCCAGGCCCACCACTACCTGGGTGGAACCACCTGCCCCTTCAGCCCCCATCTCCGAACAGTATCACATGTGATGTAACAGTGTAAAGTATATAGTATATGCCCGTGATCACCTCCCGAAGTGATCACAACCCAGTAGTATAGCATGGCAGACGGACAAGAGTGTAGAGCCACTGATGATAAACTAGCATCCTATACTAAGCATTAGGATTGCAGGTAAGGTATCAACAGCTGTAGCAACAATGGCAGGCTATGCATCAAAATAGGATTAACGAAAAGCGGTAACATGCTACACTACTCTAATGCAAACAGTATAGAAGAGAGTAGGCGATATCTGGTGATCAAGGGGGGCTTTCCTGGAGGCTCTGCAGATGAAAGGAATCTTCGGAAGCGTAGCCGTAGTTGAACACCAAAGCATCAATGGTCTCGAGGTTTATCGCGGTATCGGAGTCTACCGAAAAGAAGCAACAAAGGGGAAACAAATAAATAACAGAGCAAAAAATAGCATCACAAAATATAACAAGGCAATACGCGGTGTCAGGGGTGAGCTAACGCGAGGATAGGTGATACCAACGAAGGGGAAAACAACCGGAAAAGTTTTTCCGGTGTTTCGTGTTTTCGAACAGACGGACCGGAGGTGTGGTTGCAGGTTCGCTATTCTAGGGACGTATGGCGGACTAACGGACTGCGTATCCGGATTCGTCTCGAAATTCTGAGCAACTTTCATATATAGATTATTTTCATCTGAGTTACGATTTATTTTATATGATTTATCAAAGTTTATTGCATTTTCTGAAATTTCTAAAATTGTTTAATACGTGTTGACTAAGTCAATTTGACTAGTCAAAAGGACATGTGTGGCCCACATGTCATAGACTATTTACCTAAACAAATAAATAAATCTAACTTATTTAAAGAGGGGGTCCTACATGTCATCTACCACTAGACTAATCTTAGCACTAAAATAGCCCTAACTAAACCTACTGGTAATTAACAAGGGCCGGCCGTAGGTGCCAGGCTGTGCTCTCGCCCGCACACAGGCGCCGTGGCCAGAGCTAGCCGGCTCTGGGAGGCAAGGGCGGCAGCGACTAGTAGCAAGGAGCGGTAGTGGCTTGGAGCAGCAGCAGCTAAGAAGAGCAGCAAGTAGCAGCAGCAGACCGCGGTAGCAGCAGGCAGTACGCGACGCAGCTAGGAGCCGCAATTGGAGCAGCATATAAGGGGCGCGGCGTTGGGGGACGCGGCGCCGCGCGGAGCAGTTGTAGGGGGTGGGGCGAGGGGCGCGCAGGGCGCGGGCGGACGTGGACAGTGGAGCCCAAGGCGCGCAGGAGCTCGGCGGGGGCAGCGGCGAGTTCCGGCCATGGTGGCCACGGGTGGGCGTAGGTCTACGGCGTCGCTTCGGACGGGGGTCGAGGGGAACCGGGGGAGAGGGGCCGGATGTGGTGCTCACCGGGCTCCTGCAGAGGTGCTAAAGTGGGCGCGAGGAAGGCTTGGCGGCGACGGATCGAAGCGGCGGAGCTCGACGTCTGGAGGAAGAAGAAGACGGCGATCCCGATGACGCCATGGAGTCCGGCTTGATTCAACGGTCGTAGGAGAAGTAGCCGACCCTGGAGGTCTTGGTGGACAAGCCCGCGTGGCTCGGGGTGCCTCCAGAGCGCGTTAATGGCGATGGCGTGTCGACGACGAGCTCGGGATCGAGAGTGAGATGCGAGGGAGAGGGCGAGGGGAGAGTGAGCTAGAGTTTTTCAGGGGAGAGAGGGGTGACTGGGGTTGCTCTTATCCGAGGGGGGGGCCGATGGATGGACGGCACGTTGCCGGGGACGGCCACGGCCGCGGGATGGCCGCCACGCCCCCTCTCTGTCTCCTGTAGCATGAGGAGGGAGAGGAGGTGTGGTGGGTTGGGCCACTCAGTCCCACATGGGCCTGTTTCTTTTTAATTTCTTCCTTTCTTTTTCTTGTATATATTTTTCTATTTTCTTTTAACAGACACTATTATTGCTTACATAAGCCACCTAATGCCTTTGAAAAAAAAGTGGAGCCATTTAGAACAAAAGCTAGGGGATATAGAGCACTGCAAAAAAATGTTTGTGAGTGATTTGAATTACCTTAGAATTTTCATAAATTAGAAAAGGATTTAAATGTTGTTTTAGGCACTGTTTTATTTAGTTTAAGGCATTTAATCACCTTACAAAAATATTGGTTTCATCATGAAACATTATCCAGGGATTATGTGAAACACCTTGAACATTTTAGTTTTTATGTTTGAAGAAAATAATTATTTGATTTTATTTTAAATTTTGAATTTGAACTCAGTTTGGATCAAAGCGAGGTTTAGCAAATTAATTGCGAAGACATGGCATCAGTAGTGTGTGATTACTGTAGCTGAACTACCGGGGTGTTACAAATCTCCTCCACTACAAGAAATCTCGTCCCGAGATTTAAGAGATGGAGTAAGGGGGAATGTTCTGATTACGAAATTCTATCGAGTCTTCTTGGTCTTGGTTTCTCTTCTTGAAGAGGCCGTTCCATTGCGTTGATGTGTCATGATGAAGTTGCCATCCTTTCTTCAGGGTCTTCATCGTACTCACGAAAGGTCAAGGGTTAACTTCGGAAAATGGACCTCTACACGGGTGCTTATCTGGGCGATAACTCAGGGAAGGTGGTGGAAAGTAACTCTCGAATCAACCTTCTAAGAAAATTTTGAGAGCAAAGTAAGAAGGTACCATGAGAAGTTTCGAGCAGGTAGGCAATCGTTCGATGCCTGAAACAAGGCGTGAAAGGGGTTCAAAGCAACGAGAATAAGTATTGTGTCTGATTCCAGAATTGATGATCACTCGAAAGGTGGCTCATGAATTACGCACGAGGCCACGCGCGAGGAATAACATTGGCAACAGGGTGTACAGGAGAGTCAGGTTTCGATCCTGTGGAACTGTGGGTTATGGGCCCACCATGTGGGTTCAAAGTAGAAAGAGCGATGACATCTTGCTCGGTTATGATAGCAAGGCACGTCAGAGAACAACATGTCAGTTATGTTGGCAACAACGTCGGTACCAAGGGCGAGGGACGAAGAGAACCATCTTCCTGCTCGTTGAACGAGGCGGACCAGTAGGCAAGATTCTCGTCCATCGGTGGTTACCGGAATGTCATCAACAAAAGTAACAGGGTCTTTCTAACAGAGTGGTACAACGAGGTGTTTACATAAGCATGGATATATTTCTGCTTATACAATATAGATCACAAGAAGGTTTAAACAAACCAATGGAAAGGAAAAGTGATTATCAGGTTTAAACAGAACAATGGAAAGGAAAATGTGTTTAAACACATATTTCAGGGGTATATCCTCCCCAAGGACAAGCAGAGCATGATATCCATGACAGGATATTATGTAGAAAACTCCTTAGGTAGGGGAGCGAAATTTCATGACATTACCCATACAATGATGTTTGGATAGTTGAGCAAGAAACATTTAGCATTGGGCTTCAAATGTTCTTGTTGAAAATCAGAGTATCACAGACATACTTAGAGATAGCATTGACATGGTTGTCAAGCAAAGATCACACTTCAGATACACGAAGGATCCATCAGGAACAACTTGTAGAATAAGTCTTACAATTTCCTCATGGATGGATGGATAATCTTGCTAAAAAGGAAAAACTATAACAATAGGCCCTCCAGCCAGGTGTGCTAGGCATGACATCACCTTACCGGGTCATATAAAGTCCAATGTTATAACTCTTGGAAATTGTGTCCCAACCATCATATCTGACCGAGATTCATATCTGATTGGTGTTAGGATATCTCAGACTCAGGATGCCTGAGAGAAAAAGGTGCAATACAAATTGACGAGATGCCATTGTAAAATTCTCGATAAATGAACTATGGAAGCGAGTTCCGAAACAAGAGTTTATCAGTAAACTAACGAGAGGATGAGGAGGTGGCTGATGGAATTAGCGACAATTCATCGAGATTAACAAAAGATGGATCTCCACAATAATGTGAACAAGGAGATAACATTTGTCAGATCAAATGGTATAATGATGTATGCTCAAGGAAAACATACAAAATTAAACATAGGTAGGTGCACCCGAATATGGGCTGGGTTGCACGACCATCGTTGGAGTGGTGATTCAATAATCAATAGCCTAAGAATGAATGGCCGACCATTAACTTCAAAGCAATAGGGTTGGTAGAAGGGAAGAATCCAAACAGCACCGCTCACTTGTTGGTACCTCGGTTGGAATCAACACGAGGACCCAATAAAGAATGGTGATGGTGAGAAGTATCACTATACCAAGAATTCTTAAGAGGTGGAGTAATCCTTATGACATGCTTGTCATAAAAGATGGTAACACTCCAAGCTAAAGATGAACAAATGTTGAATAGCAAGGAAGTCAAGGTATAACCCAAAACACGAACAAGTTTGTGTTGGAGGGAAGGAAATAATGTGGTCGATGACAGCGCAAATCATCGAGGGCAAGGATGGTAATTCTCATCATGAATTCAGTTGATATCCTGGAAGAGCTCAGAATGCTGATGATGATCACGACACATTTGTCGAGAGATTTCATGAAGATGTGATCGATCATCGATGACATCAAGGAAAAGGAAGGGTGAAGAGAAAGTTATCAGAACCATGGGTATGAAACATACTCGAAATCAAGTTTTCTATTCAAGGAGAAATGATATGACAAGGAAGATCAATGTAAGATTAGCTCACTGTCGAAATTTGTGCTCCGTGAAGCAGGACCAGGTAGCACAGTTAAAAATTAGCCCAATGTGATAGCCGATCAGGCTAGAATTGACATGCTCGAGTACAAATTCGTGAGTAAAGGAGATTACTAAGAGTTGTTTAATCGTGGTGCGGACCCAATTTAGTTATCGCTGTCCTCGAGTGACTAACAACTCAGACCCCGGGGAAAAATTGGAATCGATGAGAAATAATACTTTAAGAAGAACTCATAAGAAGTAATATAGTTCTGTGATATTATCGAGATACCACGGGGTAATACTCAAAGGTAGAACATAATAGAGGTTGCAGAGGTGTATTGATCTACAGAAGACAAGTGCTTTAGCTTGTCCAAGAAATGGAATCGAGGAGAAAATATGATCGAAACCACGATTGCAAAGGATCAATTCACAGATACCAAATGATATTATATCAAGGGAATAGTTATCATTACAAGAAGCTTCCATGATAGGATATAAATCGTGTCCATGGGCCTGAACACAAAGTTCAAGGTCGACTCCCACTTCTTCAATGTATAACCTTCCATTCACCTCTCGCTTTTTGAAAATGACATTAGTTGTTGAAAGTTTTACCTGGTGCAATACCAGATAAGTATGACCCGTGAAATCTTTCAGGTTCACACAGAGTAAGGAAGGCATAGGTTTAACCCATCGGGGCATCTTATGAACACATACCACAAACTTCAGGAGCGAATAACTCAAGCTCGGGAGCAAAGCATGGTTGACAAAAGCAGGGGATACAATTTACCAAAGGCATTATGTGTCTGATGAAAGGCTCACAAGGTTAATGAATATGCAGGATAGTGTCGGGCAAAATACAACAAAGGATCTTGGTGGTCCATAAGGGATCTAATGTGAGCATTGGTACTTAATTAGAAGAAGAAAGAATGCAAGGAGATCTGATTATAGAAACAACTGACTAATTCAAGCTCAAATGCAAAGGGGAATTAAGATTTCCAAATCAAGGGATCAGAAGCAAACGCTCTGAGAAAGGGTGGATAATTTGAATAGACTTAGGGGTACAATCGATGGCAGTTGATTGATCGAGAACCAGCTCATGCTCAAAATAGTGCCTGAGCCGGGAGGATGAATTCTAGGATCTGGTTGAGGATTGCGAGCATTCAGAACATACTGAATCAGTAGACTCAAACTGATAAAGACTAAGGATGCCAATAAGATTAACGGACTTATGAGGTTAATCATATTGCAAGCAAGCAAGAATTTCAAGAGCAATAGGCTGTTGAGGATTTTCGGAGATCGAATGGTATTTCAAAGACTTTCGTGAAATACATGTATCCACTGGGGATGAGCAGATACTCGATAAGTACGAGAAATTATCCATAGGGGTATTCAGGTGGTAAAGAAATGCAAGGCGGTAGGCACAAGGGATTCTCAGACTTTCGGAGAATTTTTCAGGGTATCAAGTAATCTCAAGGGCAACTGGGGATGAAGATATGAACGACAAGTGTAAGTAGTTATCCACAAGGATTTATAGCTGAAAGGGATTTGCAAAAGCGATGGCACAAGTCTCGAGAGAACATCATAGAGTATCTTCAGAATCTTCTGGTGCAGCAGGCGGTCATCTAGAATGAGGGGCTCTCCGGGAGAAAGTATTATCGAGAACCTAAACTTAGATTTAGTAAAACCATTTTAATCCGAATAGAAGAGACATCAAAGTCCCAGAGTATAGGTCGAGGAATAAAAGATCCTAATACCACCCGATGGCGACATAGGCCCATAAGCCACACAACCATGTTAGTAAAACAATTTTCATCGACTAGACTCAACTTCGGCCAAGGAGTGTGGAAGGGGGATTCCTACAGACAGTCGGCTCTGATACCAACTTGTGACGCCCCCGATTTGACCGTACACTAATCATGCACGCAAATGTGTACGACCAAGATCAGGAACTCACGGGAAGATATCACAACACAACTCTAGACGCAAATTAAAATAATACAAGCTTTATATTACAAGCCAGGGGGCCTCAAAGGCTCGAATACAAATGCTCGAAGGCACAAGAGTCAGCGGAAGCAACAATATATGAGTACAGACATTAGTTAAACAAGTTTGCCTTAAGAAGGCTAGCACAAAAGTAGGAACGATCGAAAAGGCGAGGCCTCCTGCCTGGGACCTCCTAACTACTCCTCGAAGTCGAACTCCACGTAGAATCATCCTCGGGATCCTCTGGCTCCTGGACTCCATCATCTGGTCGCAACAACCGGGTACAGAAAGGGGGAAAAGGGGGAGCAAAGCAACCGTGAGTACACATCCAAAGTACTCACAAGCAAGGAGCTACACTACATATGTATGCATTGGTATCAAATGGAAAAAGGGTTATCATATGTGGACTGAACTGCAGAATGCCGGAATAAGAGGGAGATAGCTAGTCCTATCGAAGACTACGCTTCTGGTAACCTCCATCTTGCAGCAGGAGAAGAGAGTAGATGGTAAGTTCACCAAGTAGCATAGCATAGCATAATCCTAACCGATGACCCTCCCTTCGTCGCCCTGTGAGAGAGCGATCACCGGTTGTATCTGGCACTTGGAAGGGTGTGTTTTATTAAGTATCCGGTTCTAGTTGTCATAAGGTCAAGGTACAACTCCAAGTCGTCTTGTTACGAAGATCATGGCTATTCGAATAGATTAACTTCCCTGCAGGGGTGCACCACATAACCCAACACGCTCGATCCCATTTGGCCAGACACACTTTCCTGGGTCATGCCCGGCCTCGAAAGATCAACACGTCGCAGCCCTACCTAGGCACAACAGAGAGGTCAGCACACCGGTCTAAATCCTATGGCGCAGGGGTCTGGGCCCATCGCCCATTGCGCACCTGCATGTTGCGTACGCGGCCGGTGAACAGACCTAGCAACCTCCATTACAAAGGAAGTTGCATTACGCGGTCCAACCCGGCGCGCGCCGCTCAGTCGCTGACGTCACGAAGGTTTCGGCTGATACCACGACGTCAAGTGCCCATAACTGTCCCCGCGTAGATGGTTAGTGCGTATAGGCCAGTAGCCAGACTCAGATCAAATACCAAGATCTCGTTAAGCGTGTTAAGTATCCGCGAACGCCGACCAGGGCCAGGCCCACCTCTCTCCTAGGTGGTCTCAACCTGCCCTGTCGCTCCGCCTCAAAGTAACAGTTGGGGGCCGTCGGGAACCCAGGCCCACCACTACCTGGGTGGAACCACCTGCCCCTTCAGCCCCCATCTCCGAACAGTATCACATGTGATGTAACAGTGTAAAGTATATAGTATATGCCCGTGATCACCTCCCGAAGTGATCACAGCCCAGTAGTATAGCATGGCAGATGGTCAAGAGTGTAGAGCCACTGATGATAAACTAGCATCCTATACTAAACATTAGGATTGCATGTAAGGTATCAACAGCTGTAGCAACAATGGCAGGCTATGCATCAGAATAGGATTAACGGAAAGCGGTAACATGCTACACTACTCTAATGCAAACAGTATAGAGGAGAGTAGGCGATATCTGGTGATCAAGGGGGGCTTGCCTGGAGGCTCTGCAGATGAAAGGAATCTTCGGAAGCGTGGCCGTAGTCGAACACCAAAGCATCAATGGTCTCGGGGTCTATCGCGGTATCGGAGTCAACCGAGAAGAAGCAACGAAGGGGAAACAAATAAATAACAGAGCAAACAATAGCATCACAAAATATAACAAGGCAATACGCGGTGTCAGGGGTGAGCTAACGCGAGGATAGGTGATACCGGTGAAGGGGAAAACAACCGGAAAAGTTTTCCCTGTGTTTCGTGTTTTCGGACAGACGGACCGGAGGTGTGGTTGCAGGTTCGCTATGCTAGGGACGTATGGCGGACGATTGGAATGCGTATCCGGATTCGTGTTAAAATTCTGAGCAACTTTCATATATAAATTATTTTCATCCGAGTTACAATTTATTTTATATGATTTATCAAAGTTTATTGCATTTTCTGAAATTTCTAAAATTGTTTAATACGAGTTGACTAAGTCAATTTGACTAGTCAAAAGGACATGTGTGGCCCACATGTCATAGACTATTTACCTAAACAAATAAATAAATCTAACTTATTTAAAGAGGGGGTCCTACATGTCATCTACCACTAGACTAATCTTAGCACTAAAATAGCCCTAACTAAACCTACTGCTAATTAACAAGGGCCGGCCGTATGTGCCAGAGCACAGCCAGCCACTGTGCTCTCGCCCGCACACAGGCGCCGTGGCCAGAGCTAGCCGGCTCTGGGAGGCAAGGGCGGCAGCGACTAGTAGCAAGGAGCGGTAGTGGCTTGGAGCAGCAGCAGCTAAGAAGAGCAGCAAGTAGCAGCAGCAGACCGCGATAGCAGCAGGCAGTACGCTACGCAGCCAGGAGCCGCAATAGGAGCATCATATAAGGGGCGCGGCGTTGGGGGACGCGGCGCCGCGCGGAGCAGTTGTAGGGGGTGGGGCGAGGGGCGCGCAGGGCGCGGGCGGACGCGGACAGTGGAGCCCAAGGCGCGCAGGAGCTCGGCGGCGGCAGCGGCGAGTTCCGGCCATGGTGGCCACGGGTGGGCGCAGGTCTACGGCGTCGCTTCGGACAGGGGTCGAGGGGAACCGGGGGAGAGGGGCCGAATGTGGTGCTCATCGGGCTCCTGCAGAGGTGCTAAAGTGGGCGCGAGGAAGGCTTGGCGGCGACGGATCGAAGCGGCGGAGCTCGACGTCCGGAGGAAGAAGAAGATGGCGATCCCGATGACGCCGTGGAGTCCGGCTTGATTCAACGGTCGTAGGATAAGTAGCCGACCCTGTAGGTCTTGGTGGACAAGCCTGCATGGCTCAGGGTGCCTCCAGAGCGCGTTAATGGCGATGGAGTGTCGAGGCGAGCTCGGGATCGAGAGTGAGATGTGAGGGAGAGGGCGAGGGGAGAGTGAGCTAGAGTTTTTCAGGGGAGAGAGGGGTGGCTGGGGTTGCTCTTATCCGAGGGGGGGCCGATGGATGGATGGCACGTTGCCGGGGACGGCCACGGCCGCGGGATGGCCGCCACGCCCCCTCTCTGTCTCCTGTAGCATGAGGAGGGAGAGGAGGTGTGGTGGGTTGGGCCACTCAGTCCCACATGGGTATGTTTCTTTTTAATTTCTTCCTTTCTTTTTCTTGTACATATTTTTCTATTTTCTTTTAACAGACACTATTATTGCTTACATAAGCCACCTAATGCCTTTGAAAAAAAAGTGGAGCCGTTTAGAACAAAAGCTAGGGGATATAGAACACTGCAAAAAAATGTTTGTGAGTGACTTGAATTACCTTAGAATTTTCATAAATTAGAAAAGGATTTAAATGTTGTTTTAGGCACTGTTTTATTTAGTTTAAGGCATTTAATCACCTTACAAAAATATTGGTTTCATCATGAAACATTATCCAGGGATTATGTGAAACACTTTGAACATTTTAGTTTTTATGTTTGAAGAAAATAATTATTTGATTTTATTTTTAATTTTGAATTTGAACTCAGTTTGGATCAAAGCGAGGTTTAGCAAATTAATTGCGAAGACATGGCATCAGTAGTGTGTGATTACTGTAGCTGAACTACCAGGGTGTTACAGGCTTCCATAGCAGCTTCATAAACACAGTTGAAGAATGTTGCTCGTGGTACTCGAGAAATGAAAAAGTATTGTCACATAGTCGTTGGTCAAACTCCTTTCACACAGTGGAGGTGTACCTCCACGTACCAAAGTTCAACTACATACTCCATGAAAGGATAACCCTTGTAGACTGCATCTCCTTCGAGATGAATATGCTTCATCATGTCCTTCAGGATCTTTGGGTAATCCTGATCACTAGTTAGGATAATGATCATTTCCGGGCCCTTGAGAAAAGACTCATAAAGGGTCGTCATCTGCAGGTATAAGATAGAAGGGGTACTTAGGATAATGTATGTATTTCCTTGGGTGAAATGTGGTTGTTTTTTGGGGAAAGGTTTGGGGTCAGCTTGTCCATGGGTTCATGGTTTAAGTCCGGGTGAGATAGTGAGAGAGGTACTCACAATCAACAGACAACTCATAGCATTTCATATGAGATTCCAAACATATCAACTTTTATTGCTTCACGAACTACTACAATTTCCTTTCCATAACTCAACTCAACATCCTCAATGAAAATAAAAGTGTGTTCCACATTTATTGCATTATTTATTCCAATATCAAGATCTCAACTACTTAGTTCAAGCTTTTCTCAGGTCTGAACATTCTTTGGCAAAATGTCCTACTTCCTTATAGCGTAAACAAATGACGTTAGAAAAATCCAGGGGCTTCATGGTGGTTATCTTGCCTCCTTGGGTTCTTGGCTTCCTTTCTGGGCATTTTCTAGTGTAATGACCTATATTCTTGCACTTGAAACATGTGATATGACTTCGGTCCTTCTTTGTAGAAACTGGGTTGTTTAGGGGAAACATGCTCTTTCTCTTCCTAGACATCTTTGTTCCAATCAATTTTCTATATCTTGTGGATCAAACTCCACTTCTTTTTTTGGGAAGTCTCCCAGATAGTCTTAGCTTTCCTTCGTGCAATACTGTGGAAAATGTCCATCTTCTCCACATGAGTAGCAAGTGTTGGAGTAAATTCTGGTCAGGCCTTCTCCATCAGGGTCATGAACATCTTCCTTCATCACATGTTCTTTTAATCTTTCCCTGAGGGGTTCTTTCATTGCTCCCTTCTGCTGCTTGGTAATTTCTTGTGCCTTCGGGTAAATATGACACTAGGCAGGGTAGTGCATAGTTCCTTCACACAAGAAACAAGTAAACTACCTAGTTGGGCATCCTTCAGCTTGATGATTTCCTTCACAATGAGGGCATCCATCCTTGTGTTCTTCATGGGTGTGCCCTATCTCTCCATAAATCTTACATGCACAAGGTTTCTTCATTTTATTGCCATATATCTTTTGGATAAGACGAGACCTTAGTAGAGTCATCTTGAACTCCTCCCAAGTTTTTGCTCCATTCCATCCTTATATAGCTTCGTGCATCTTACACCATGCTATAGAACATTCTGTGAAGTACTAAAGAGCGTATTGAACCTCATACTTCCTTGCTCAATTTTTTGCCCAAGTGCTTTTCCATGTTCTGAATCCATAGCTCTGCCTCCGGCTAAGTCATCGGCCCAGAGAATAAAAGTCCATCTTCATTCATCATCTATTGGGTCCAAGGGTTTTGGGATAAGATTACAGAGGGAGAATGATGCCCATACAAACAAACAACATATTTTTTAAATAGGTTTTACATGTTTCTATCGGAAAACACACACAAAATATGACAGCTCACAAATCATCGCACCTAACGTGAGTATACAATAGGGGTTTGGTCTTCTAAAGGTCATATAAATCTTGGAATTCTTTAGTTTCTTCAAATTCTTTGAGGCGTTGACTGTTGTAGCTTCAACTCTTCTAATGCATGATGAAATCCTCTTTACTTTGAAGTGGCCATCAGTTGTCTGATATCTTGTCCTTCTTGGAGTGGCTTCAATTGATCCTCCGTGTGTTCGAAAGGGAACGGGGTATTGTCTAACTAAAAAGGGAATATTTGATAAAACTCGGAAAAGAATAGCCATAAAGGATCTTTTTCAAAGTAAAGTTTTAGAGAGATACTTTCCTAAGGGCTTTCCAGTTTCTAGGGTCACGTCATGTAGTTAACATGTTCTCTGATACCATCTCTGTAGCGACCCGACCTCAAACGGTCAAGCCTCTGTGTATTTGTGCCATCCCTGGATCAGTATGCTGGCCCACATAATTCATCAATGTATATGTCAAAGTGCAATCACATGTATAAATAACATAAAACAGAAATATACATCATAAGTCTCAGTAGAAACAATCAAACGGGTGTGGAGTCCCTTCAACGCCAACGGCAAGTTGAGTGTAGACCGTAATCCTACAATGTAACTCTTACTCGTCGTAGAAATTCCTGCAACATAAGACGTTCCAGTCGTGTTGGTCAGTACATTGAATGTACTGGCAAGTAACATCATGAGTATAATGAACCTATTTGTACATGCAATTCGGCTAGTAGAAAGGCTCTAAGTTTAACTTTGCATAAATCCAATTTTCCCTATCATAAAATAATTTGTTCTAATACTACAAAAAATAAGCATAATATTGAGATGGAAACCGCAACTCAATCCATTCCCAAGTTTTATTTAAACCCATCTGATTAAATTAAGGGTGATGAGATCTCCTGGGATTTCCACTACTAGATGCTCAAGATGTCCGTAAACAGGGACATGATTAATCGATTAGGTTGACACTCTATGGAGGTTGCGTACTTTACCCCACAAGACTCGACCACCTCCATG
Organism: Triticum aestivum; assembly: GCF_018294505.1. NCBI lineage: Eukaryota > Viridiplantae > Streptophyta > Magnoliopsida > Poales > Poaceae > Triticum > Triticum aestivum. The sequence continues at coordinate 232,314,428 of NC_057794.1, read as the reverse complement.
ATCGGAAGAACGAGACAAAAGTATTCCCTCTTAACCCACGGATAGGCTGGTACACCTACTCATTCTACATCGGCTAGACTATCCCGGAAGAGACATTAACTACTCAACCGAGCCAGGGCCCATATTGGCTTGTGGCTACACACGTAAGCTTCTAGACATGAAAATATGTTTGATCCCTTTGAGCCTGAGCGGACGAACCACTAGTAGTGCACCACCATGGATTTCCCATGTATGCTCCCACTGTATTTCACCACCATTCAAACCAATTTCTGCCCAGGTAGTTCATTTAAAAGTCTTTGGTCCTGATTACTACTTTGTCACTCATGTCTCACCATGAACACATCCTAGTCCAAATTTGAGACTTGCAAAAGTTTGCAAAGATGAGTTCCATGGACAGATCTAATCGAGGCGAAAAATTTGCCGCTTGTTTCATCTAATTTGGATCTACGGTTAAATAGTTGTGGCCAAACGAAGTTCAGGGACTAATCTATGATAAAAGTTATTGCATCTAGTTCCCTGGCCACGTGGCGGCCTGTGACTGGTTGTAATCTGTATGTTGCTTGACTTATAGGGCGAACGGCCAATATATAAGAAAACGGGCTACCACGGCTAAACTAGGTGAACCGACCGGATTAAAATAAACCCATGGTTTTTTCCATGCACCGGTTTAAATAAAAAACAACCTAGACTAAGAAAAAAATAAAGAGGGGACAGGGTGGTTCACAGAGGGCAACGACGGTGGCAGCGGCGGCGGGGAAGTAGACGGGAATGTGAGGCTTGTCGTGGGCGTCCGGTTGGTGGCGGTGGAGGTCCTGAGGGGTGTCCGGACGAGCATTATGAGGACGGCGGAGCTTCGTGCTCCGGCGAGGGCGCGGGGTCATCGGGGTGTCATTCCGGTGAGTCCTAGGGCACAAAAAGTGTGTCAAATCGATATGTCTGGACGTGGAAAAACGATTGAGGAAGATTCGATGGCTTGGGTGCGCCACAGGCGATGGAAACGACGGCGAGGTGCTTCGGCTCCGGCAAGATCAAAATGGATGGGGCGACGACTACGGGCATCGTGGAGTTCTGCGAGACAGGAAGTGAACAAAGGGGGTCTCGGGGGTTTTATAGGCAAGGAGAGAGCGCGAGAGAGGCCGCGGATAAGCTCCATCGCGAGGGCTTGCCCGGTGGTTGCCGGAGCACGCGCACGGTGTCATCCCGAGTGGTGCAGCAGGAGGCTGGGGAAGAAGGGGATCGGGCCCCACTGGTTAGTGGTGGTGGCAGTGGAACGAGATAGAGGTGATTGGCGGGCAAGCGACGCGAAGGGAATCTGGCGCGGGGCTGCCTTGGGCCAGAAACACGGCTGGTCGCGGGCCGGCTCGCGTTGTGTGCGAGAGCGTGTGTTTTTTGTTTGTTTGATAGAAAACAAAAGTGGCCCTAAACCAATGCAAATGAATTACTAAAAATACAACAGAAATTACTAAAATCATTTATGAACATCCAGAGCACAATGAACATTAAGTTAAGCATAGCAGATTTTTAAAATATTTTCCTAATGAAATTAGTGCACTTTTGGCAATAAAATAAATACCAAATAAACTCCAAATAATATTCTAATGAGTTTTCCAACTCCTTTATGTTTGAGGAAGTCATTTTATCCTCTCTCTCTTTTTAGGAGAAAATAGTTTACATAAAAACTCAATAGATCTGATAGAGGCGAGGGTCCCGATCTTTCGATGAGATGATAACTATCGATTTGGTGGAGATGACTTTGATGATCCGACTACAAATGTGCACCCACGTTGCGCCTTAGCAACCGCTAAACCGATCTCATGAGGTTACTGACGATGCTGGAAGCACGATCAGCCTGACCACAAAGGTCTATTCCTGCAAGCAATCAAAGAACAAGCAAGAATATCATAAAAGCAATCTGAATATTGTGAATATAAATGAAGTATTGATGAATGTGGGGATCCGTAAGTGGTCTTGGTCTCGTCGTTTGACACAAATGAAGTACACAAAGTTGCAATGGCTAACTTTTAACTAAACAAATCCCAAGGAAAAAGGCATTGGATGGATCTACTTATATAGGAGCAAGGGGTGGCGGCGGGCCCCGTAGTTGGCGGCTGGGGCAATGACACCAGGGTCTCGCCCCAACTTCGATTTACCAGTGTACCCTAGGAGGCCGGTGATGTAGGGTGGAACCCTATGGGCTGATCTTTCATGAAATGAAGGGGATTTCCCGAAGAACACGATGAACATAAAGAGAGGAAACTCTCAAACCAATGAGATTCAATTGCGCATGTGCTAGATCTAAGTACATGAAGAGAATACAAAGGTCCAAATCCAACAAAGGAGGATACACAATACCTAGTTCATCCCAATCCGTGAGGAAAGAGGTTCCACTAGGGGATCTTCCCACAAGGTGGGTTTTGAATACACTTGAGGGATCTTCTCCTAGGAGGCCTTGATCTCCAAAGGAGAAGCGGTACAAGTGGATGAGCAAGGCTCTATCTTCAAAATGACCTATCATAATGCTAACCGTAAAACGCGGGCGGAGCTGGAGTATATATAGTCTAAGGGGGCGAAGGGGTACATGGGCCTCGACCATAGTCACTGTGCGCAGATAGGCGTTGTACGTACGGTCTTTACTGGTCATCCGGTAGTTCACAAGGGTCTGGACGTTTGGTAGAGTCCGGAGTTCCAGTGTTTTGGTACTGTGATGCTGGCGCCGGATTTCCGGAGGCTGTCGGTCGTCCGGTGCGTCGGCCATTGCTACCTCTTGAGCATGCATTGTTTTTCCCTTGAAGAGGAAAGGGTGATGCAACAAAGTAGCTTAAGTATTTCCCTCGGTTTTGACAACCAAGGTATCAATCCAGTAGGAGACAATGCACAAGTCACCTAGTACCTGCACAAACAATCAAGAACTTTGCAACCAACGCGATAAAGGGGTTGTCAATCCCTTCACGGTCACTCACAAAAGTGAGATCTAATAAAGATTGTAAAGTAAATATTTTTGGTATTTTTGTTGTATAGATAAGAAAGTAAAGATTGCAAAATAGTAAATGAGATGCGATGTGAATAAAAGAGATGCAATATAATAAGAAAGAGACCCGGGGGCCATAGGTTTCACTAGTGGCTTCTCTCAAGATAGCATGTATTACGGTGGGTGAACAAATTACTGCCGAGCAATTGATAGAAAAGCGCATAGTTATGAAGATATTTAAGGCAATGATCATGAATATAGGCATCACATCCATGTCAAGTAGATCGAAACGATTCTGCATCTACTAATATTACTCCACACATTGACCGCTATCCAGCATGCTTCTAGAGTATTAAGTTCATAAGAACAGAGTAACGCATTAAGCAAGATGACATGATGTAGAGGGATAAACTCAAACAATATGATATAAACCCCATCTTTTTATCCTCGATGGCAACAATACAATAAGTGCCTTGCTACCCCTACTGTCACTAGGAAAGGACACCACAAGATTGAACCCAAAGCTAAGCACTTCTCCCATTGCAATAAAGATCAATCTAGTAAGCCAAACGAAACCGATAATTCGAAGAGACTTGCAAAGATATCAAATCATGGATATAAGAATTCAGAGAAGAACCAAATAATATTCATAGATAATATTGTTCATAAACGCACAATTCATTGGATCTGGGCAAACACACCGCAAAATAGTATTACATTGCATAGATCTCTAAGAACATCGAGGAAAACTTTGTATTGAGAATCAAAGAGAGAGAAGAAGCTATCTAGCTAATATCTATGGACCCGAAGGTCTATGGTAAACTACTTATGCTTCATTGGAGAGGCAATGGTGTTGATGTAGAAGCCCTCCGTGATCGATTCCCCCTCCGGCATTTCGCCCGAAGAGGCCCCATGATGGGATCTCACGGGTACATAAGGTTGCTGCAGTGGAAAAGTGGTTTCATGGCTCTCTGCGATCTATCTAGGGTATAAGAGTATATATAGGCGAAAGAAGTACGTCGGTGGAGCTACAAGGGGCCCGTGAGGGTGGGGGGCGCGCCCTCCTACCTTGTGGCCGCCTCGTGGAGTTGCTGTAACACCCCGGATGTAATTTACCTTATCTGTATCCCAACTCTTGCCGTTTCCGGCCTAAGTTATTTTATTTTCCTCGGGTTCGGGTTTTTGTCTCCGTGTGTTGTTGCCTTTGTCATGCATCTCATATCATGTCATCATGTGCATTGCATTTGCATACGTGTTCATTTCATGCATCCGAGCATTTTCCCCGTTCTCCGTTTTGCATTCCGACGCTCCTATCTCCTCCGGTGCCCCTTTCTACTTCTTTTCATGTGTGGGGGTTAAACATTTCTGGATTGGACAGAGACTTGCCAAGCGGCCTTGGTTTACTATCGGTAGACCGCCTGTCAAGTTTCGTGCCATTTGGACTTCGTTTGATACTCCAAGGGTTAACTGAGGGACCGAAAAGGCCTGTTTGTGTTGCGGCCCAACACCCTTCCAATTTGGCCCAAAACCCACCTAAACCCTCTCCATCACCTAGAGCATTCGATCACGATCGCGTGGCCGAAAACCGCACCCATTTGGAGCTTCCTAGCTCCTCCTACCTATAAAACTAGGTCTCTCTCAAAAATTTCGGATCTTCCACCCCCTAACCCTAGCATTTTTCTCCATCCGCGCGCCGAATGTATCCGGTCCGCGCCGGACATCCCTCCGCCGCCACCCGCAGCCAACCGGGGGCCGCCATGTGGCACGCCGCCACCCGCAGCCATGCCGGCCCGCTCGGCCCGCCGCGGGCCCCCGAGCCCGTTCCCCGCGCCGCCGCCTTTTGCCTCGTCTTCTCCGCCGGGAGCCGCCGCCCGACCCGGCCGTCCTCGCCGCACCGCCTCTCCCTCCGCCGCGCCGTTCCCCGCACCGGTCGGAGCTGCTCTCCGCCTGAGGCGCCTCGCCGCGCCACCGCGCCTCCACCACCGCGCCGCCCCTCACCGGCGACGTCCCGCGTCGCGCCCTTTGTCCACTTCCCCGGCCGGCTTCATCCTCCTCCGGCGAACCCCTCTCTTCGACGAGCTTGAGTGACTCCAGCAAGCTCGAGCACTTCTCCGGCGACGTTCGTCAGCTACAGTACCTGATCCGCTGCTACAGTACCGCCAGATCTGGGAAAAACCCTAGATCCACTAGGGTTGACTTTCCCCTCTCCCCTTATTTTTTTGCAATTTTCATCATGCTATAACTCCGCATCCGTAGCTCCTATTTGTGCGTGTAGCATATCAAAATATCCGTCTTGACGAGTACATCACTTGATCTCATTGCATCATATTCATTTGAGCTCATCTTGATGCCCGAAATGCTGTTGGAAGAGGGCTATGTGGTGAATTTGGCAGATCTGTTTCAGCAAATAGCTATTTGTCATTTTTGCCATGTTTAATGTGTGCATGATATGATCCTGAGCTCTACATGTGTTTTGTTATATGCCATGCCATCTTTACAGAGGTGCTTACCATGTATTTTTGTGACATTTGTGGTGACTAGCACAAGCTTGCAAAGTAGCGTAATCGGTAATGCTGATTTCAGAGACTTAGAATTTCACCAAGTCCTTGTCCTAATTTTGTTGATATGTCATATGTTCATGTTGTTTCCTAGTGATCCGTGCCTCTTTTGAGGATGATAAGTAAGGATGATTTGTTAACATTGTGGTGCTATATCCATCCATGTCTTTTTTTGCATTTATGGAGCAGCCTAGCTTGAGTCAATCGAGCTCTACTTTTGCTATATCGTGAATCCTGGCAGATTGTTGACTTGTTAGCGATTTTTCCGAGGATGTTGCCATTGATCCGTGCATGCTATGTTGTTGTTCTTGCCATGTCTAGCTTCTATGCCATGTATTCTTGATGGGTGTATGCTTAGTTTGTCATGCCATGCTGTGTAGTGAGTGCATCGAGCTCGTAAACATGCCTACTCGTTAACTGATTTGCATGCTCCAGTTTTTCACTAAGTCTGAGATCTGTTTATGTTTTTGCCATGTTCACATGCTTGCAATTGTATTTTCTGATCCCTTTTGGCTCAAGGTCACTAAGGGACTTTTGTTAAGTGCTTTGAGTAGCTTCATTCCATGCCTTGATTTGCCATGTTAAGTTCCTGTAGCATATAGTTTTCATGCTCTAAAGTGTGCTTCCTGATGATAAATTCCAGACTTGTGATAATTTCACTAAGTCTGAAACATGTTATCATTTGCTCTTTTGCCATGCTTGTTTGAACCTGTTAGTGGATGAATTAGCCGTAGCTCAGTGTTCATCTTTTGTCAAGCTTCATGAATGGATCCCTGCCATGTATTTTGTTGTCATGTTTGAGTGCTGTAGAATACCTATCTCGATGCATTTAGATGGCTACTTGCTGATTATCGCAGACCGGTGCCATATTTGTTTTGCTTGCCATTTCCAAACCGTGCATCCGATTCCGGTGATCTTTATATCGATTTCAACCAAAATCACCTCACCTTTCCAGTGGCACTCTTGGATTTCCATGTTGAGGCCAGGTTCAATCATTCTTTGTCAAATCTTGCATATGCATCACATACCGCATCCCGCACATCATACCATGTTTTCATCATGTTGCTTGAGCATTGCACGTGGTTGATTGTGTTCCCTTTTGCTTGTTGTCTTGTTTGGGTAGAGCCGGGAGATGAGTTCACCAACGAGGAGCCCATTGAGTTCGCTTACAAGGATCAAGTCAACTCTAACAACTTTGCAGGCAAGATGATCATACCCTCGAAATCACTTCTATCTTTACTTGCTAGATGCTCGCTCTTTTGCTATGCCTATGCTACGATGCCTACCACTTGCTTATCATGCCTCCCAAATTGCCTTGTCAAACCTCTAACCCTCCATGTCCTAGCAAAACATTGATTGGCTATGTTACCGCTTTGCTCAGCCCCTCTTATAGCGTTGCTAGTTGCAGGTGAAGATTGGAGATCGTTCCTTGTTGGAACATTGTTTATTATTGGGATATCACCATATTACCTTGTTTATCTTAATGCACCTATATACTTGGTAAAGGGTGGAAGGCTCGACCTTTTGCCTAGTGTTTTGTTCCACTCTTGCCGCCCTAGTTTCCATCATATCGGTGTTATGTTCCCGGATTTTGCATTCCTTACGCGGTTGGGTTATAATGGGAACCCCTTGACAGTTCGCCTTGAATAAAACTCTTCCAGCAATGCCCAACCTTGGTTTTACCTTTTTCCACCTAGCGTCTTTTTCCCTTGGGTTTCCGGAGCCCGAGGGTCATCTTTATTTAAACCCCCCGGGCCAGTGCTCCTCTGAGTGTTGGTACAAACTAGAGCCCTGTGCAGCGCCCCCTCGGGGAAGCTCGAGGTTTGGTTTTAGTTGTATGGAGAGCTCATCTGAGTGTGCCGTGAGAACGAGATATGTGTAGCTCATATCGGGATTTGTCGACACATTCAGGCGGTGTTGTTGGACTTGTTTTACCATTGTCGAGGATGTCTTGTAAAACCGAGGTGCCGAGTCTGATCGGAATGTCTCGGGAGAAGGAATATCCTTCGTTGACCGTGAGAGGTTGTGATGGGCTAAGTTGGGACTCCCCTGCAGGGATTTGAACTTTCGAAAGCCGTGCCCACAGTTATGGGCAGATGGGAATTTGTTAATGTCCAGTTGTAGATAACATGAAACTTAACTTAAATTAAATGAATCAACCGCGTGTGTAACCATGATGGTCTCTTCTCGGCGGAGTCCGGGAAGTGAACACGGTGTTGGAGTAATGCTTGACGTAGGTTGTTCTAGGATCACTTCTTGATCATAGTTGTTCGACCGTGGTTTTGCCTTCTCTTCTCGCCCTCTTTTGCGAATAGGTTAGCCACCATATATGCTAGTCGCTTGCTGCAGCTCCACATTATACCTTGCCTTACCTATAGGCTTAAATAGTCTTGATCGCGAGGGTGCGAGATTGCTAAGTCCCTGTGACTCACAGTTTACTTCCAAACCAGATGCGGGGACCGATGATACCGTTCCAGACGATGCGCTTGAGCTCAAGTGGGAGTTCGCTGAAGACTCTCACCATTACTATGTGTCTTTCCTAGATGATCAGTAGTGGTGCCCAGTTGGGGCGATCGGGGGCCGTGTCGCATGTGGGGGTTGATCTTTATTTTTGTACCATAGTCGGACCATGAGTGTATTGGATGATTGTAATGTCATTCATGTATTTGTGTGACGTGGTGAGTGTAAGCCAACTATGTATCCTTTCCCCTTTTATATATTTACATGGGTTGTTGTGAAGATTACCTTACTTGCGATATTGCTTTCAATGCGGTTATGCCTCTAAGTCGTGCTTCGACACGTAGGAGATATAGCCGCATCGAGAGCGTGACAGTTGCAGACTTCGACTCCAAGTCTTTTGGATTGCTTTCGGTCCAAGAAAGATCACCGCGAAGGTTTCATTCCGTTTGGACTCCGTTTTGTATTCCTTTTCTGCGGAACTCTAAAATAGGAAAAAAAATGAAACTGGCACTGGGCCTCCGGTTAATAGGTTAGTCCCGAAAATCATATAAAGGAACATATTAAAGCCCATTAAACATCCAAAACAGATAATATAATAGCATGGAATAATAAAAAATTATAGATACGTTGGAGACGTATCAAGCATCCCCAAGCTTAATTCTTGCTTGTCCTCGAGTAGGTAAATCATAAAAACAGAATTTTTGATGTGGAATGATACCTAACATAGTTATCAATGTAATTTTCTTTATTGTGGCATGAATGTTCAGATCCGAAAGATTCAAGACAAAAGTTTAATACTGACATAAAAATAATAATACTTCAAGCATACTAACAACGTAATCATGTCTTCTTGAAATAACATGGCCAAAGAAAGTTCATCCCTACAAAATGATATAGTTTGGCTATGTTCCATCTCCGTCACACAAAATATTCAGATCATGCACAACCCCGATGACAAGCCAGGCAATTGTTTCATACTCTAGTTTTCTCAAACTTTTTCAACTTTCACGCAATACATGAGCGTGAGCCATGGACATAGCACTATAGGTGGAATAGAGTGGTGGTTGTGGAGAAGACAAAAAGGAGGAAGATGGTCTCACATCAACTAGGCGTATTAATGGGCTATGGAGATGCCCAACAATAGATATCAATGTGAGTGAGTAGGGATTGCCATGCAACAGATGCACTAGAGCTATAAATGTATGAAAGCTCAATAAGAAACTAAGTGGGTGTGCATCCCACTTGCTTGCTCACAAAGACCTAGGCATTTTGAGGAAGCCCATTATTGGAATATACAAGCCAAGTTCTATAACGAAAATTCCCACTAGTATATGAAAGTGACAAAATAAGAGACTCTCTATGAAGATCATGGTGCTACTTTGAAGCACAAATGTGGAAAAAGGATAGTAGCATTGTCCCTTCTCTCTTTTTTTGTTTGGCTTCTTTGGCCTCCTTTCTTTTTTCATTGGCTTCTTTGGCCTCTATTTTTTTCCTCACACGGGACAATGCTGTAATAATGACGATCATCACACTTCTATTTGTTTACAACTCAAGGATTACAACTCGATACTTAGAACAAAATACGACTCTATATGAATGCCTCCGACGGTGTACCGAGATGTGCAATGAATCAAGAGTGACATGTATGAAAAAATTATGAATGGTGGCTTTGCCACAAATACGATGTCAACTACATGATCATGCAAGGCAATATGACAATGATGGAGCGTGTCATAATAGACGGAACGATGGAAAGTTGCATGGCAATATATCTCGGAATGGCTATGGAAATGCCATAATAGGTAGGTATGGTGGCTGTTTTGAGGAAGGTAAATGGTGGGTTTATGGTACCGGCGAAAGTTGCGCAGTACTAGAGAGGCTAGCAACGGTGGAAGGGTGAGAGTGCATATAATCCATGGACTCAAAATTAGTCATAAAGAACTCACCTACTTATTGCAAAAATCTACAAGTCACCAAAACCAAGCACTATGCGCATGCTCCTAGGGGGATAGATTGGTAGGAAAAGACCATCGCTCGTCCCGGCTGCCACCTATAAGAAAGACAATCAAAGAAACACCTCATGCTACAAATTTGTTGCACAACGGTTACCATACGTGCATGCTACAGACTTACAAACTTCAACACAAGTATTTCTAAAATTCACAATTAATCTACTAGCATGCCTCTAATATCACCATCCTCATGTCTCAAAACAATTATCAAGCATCAAACTTCTCATAGTATTCAACGCACTTTATATGAAAGTTTTTATTATACCCATCTTGGATGCCCATCATATTAGGACTAGTTTTATAGCCAAAGCAAATTACCATGATGTTCTAAAAGTCTCTCAAAATAATATAAGTGAATCATGAGAGATCAATAATTTATATAAAATAAAACCACCACCGTGCTCTAAAAAGATATAAGTGAAGCACTAGAGCAAAATTATCTAGCTCAAAAGATATAAGTGAAGCACATAGAGTATTCTAATAAATTCCGATTCATGCATGTCTATCCCAAAAGGTGTGTACAGCAAGGATGATTGTGCTAAACTAAAAAGAAAATACTCAAATCATACAAGACGCTCTAAACAAAACACATATCATGTGGTGAATAAAAATATAGCCTCAAGTAAAGTTACCGATAGACGAAGACGGAAGAGGGGATGCCTTCCGGGGCATCCCCAAGCTTAGGCTTTTGGTTGTCCTTGAATTTTACCTTGGGGTGCCTCGGGAATCCCCAAGCTTAGGCTCTTGCCACTCCTTATTCCAAAGTCCATCAAATCTTTACCCAAAAACTTGAAAACTTCACAACACAAAACTTCAACAGAAAATCTCATGAGCTCCATTAGTATAAGAAAATAAACCACCTCTTTCAGGTACTGTAATGTACTCATTTTTTATTTATATTGGTGTTAAACCTACTGTATTACAACTTCTCTATGGTTCATACCCCCCGATACTACTCATAGATTCATCAAAATAAGCAAACAACACGCGAAAAACAGAATCTGTCAAAAACAGAACAATCGGTAGCAATCTGGAGGTTTCAAATACTTATGTAACTCCAAAAATTCTGAAAAGTTAGGATGACCAGGATAAAAAGCATACTGATCTACTGCAGTTGAAATTGGTATTTTATCGCTCTCTGGTAAAAAATTATAATTATTTTCATGAGTGCATACTTTCTGTTTTTATCAGCATGATCAAACAGCAATCACCCAAGAAGATCCTAAAGGCTTTACTTGGCACAAACACTAATTAAAACATTAAAAACACAATCATAACAGAAGCTAGATGAATTATTTATTACTAAACAGGAACAAAAAGCAAAGAACAAAAATAAAATTGGGTTGCCTCCCAACAAGCGCTACCGTTTAACGCCCCTAGTTATGCATAAAAACAAGAATAGATCTATGTATTGTCATCTTTGATATGCAATCCATAAGTGGCTCTCATAGATCTATGAAATCTAATATTTCCTTTCTTCATGTCAATAATTGCACCAATCGTACTAAGGAAAGCTCTACCAACAATAATAGGACATGTAGGATTGCAATCTATATCAAGAACAATGTAATCTACTGGCACATAATTCCTATTTGCAACAATAAGAACATCATTAATACTTCCCATAGGTTTCTTAGTGGTGGAATCCGCAAGATGCAAATTTAAAGAACAATCATCAAATTCACGGAAACCTAGCACATCACACAAAGTTTTTGGAATCGTGGAAACACTAGCACCCAAATCACACAAAACATAGCATTCATAATATTTAATCTTATTATAAAGTTTTCTAGGGATAGAAACTTCTAGTTCAAGCTTTTCTTCATAGGATTGCATTAAAGCATCAACGATATGTTTAGTAAAAGCTTTATTTTGGCTATAAGCATGAGGAGAATTTAACACAGATTGCAACAAGGAAATACAATCTATCAAAGAGCAATTATCATAATTAGGTTCATTGAAATCCAAAATAGTGGGTTCATGGCTATGTAAAGTTTTAACCTCTTCAATCCCACTTTTATTGATTTTTGCATCAAGATCTAAAAACTCCTAATAATTGGGACACCTTTTAACTAAAGTTGACTCATCTCCAGTCCCATCTTTATCAAGATTAAAATTGGAAAACAAAGATTTAATAGGATTCACATCAATCACTTTTAGATCTTCATCATTATTATCATCAAAACTAGAAGAACACGCTTTCACAAAGCAATCTTTTTTAGCACGCATCCTAGCGGTTCTTTCTTTGCACTCATCAATGGAAACTCTCATGGATTTGAGAGATGATGTCATGCTTAGGTGGAATAGATCTAAGTTTCAAGGAATCAACATCAAGAGAAATTCTATCCACGTTCCTAGCCAACTCATCAATCTTAAGCAATTTTTCTTCAACCAAAGTATTGAAATTCTTTTGCGAACTCATAAATACTTTAACACTAATCACAAAATCAGAGGGCATCTTATTAAAATTTCCATAAGATTTGTTGTAGGAATTACCATAATTATTAGAGGAATTATTAGGAAATGGCCTAGAATTGAAGTTTCCTCTATATGCGTTGTTACCAAAATTGTTCCTACCAACAAAATTCACATCCATAGATTCATTATTATTCTCAATCAAAGTGGACAAAGGCATATCATTAGGATGGTAAGAAACACTTTTATTAGCGAACAATTTCATAAGTTCATCCATCTTTCCACTCAAAAGATTAATCTCTTCAATCGCATGAACTTTTTTACTAGTGGACCTTTCGGTGTGCCATTGAGAATAATTAACCATAATATTGTCTAGGAGTTTAGTAGCTTCTCCTAAAGTGATTTCCATAAAAGTGCCTCCCATGGCCGAATCTAAAAGATTTCTAGAAGCAAAATTCAATCCAGCATAAAAAATTTGTATAACCATCCACAAATTCAAACCATGTGTAGGGCAATTACATATCATTAATTTCATCCTCTCCCAAGATTGTGCAACATGCTCATGATCAAGTTGCTTAAAATTCATAACATCGTTCCTAAGAGAGATGACCTTAGCGGGAGGAAAATACTTAGAGATAAAAGCATCTTTGCACTTATTCCATGAATCAATACTATTTTTAGGCAAAGAAGAGAACCAAGTTTTAGCACGATCTCTAAGAGAAAACAGAAATAGCTTCAATTTAACAATATCATTATCCACATCTTTCTTCTTTTGCATATCACACAAATCAATAAAGTTGTTTAGATGGGTAGCGGCATCTTCACTAGGAAGGCCAGAAAATTGATCTTTCATAACAAGATTTAACAAAGCGATATTAATTTCACAAGATTCAGCATCAGTAGTAGGAGCAATCGGAGTGCTAATAAAATCATTGTTGTTGGTATTGAAAAAGTCACACAATTTAGTATTATCTTGAGCCATCGTGACAAACAATCAATACAACACACAAGCACACAAGAAGCAAGCAAAAAGAGACGAGCGGAAGAAGAGGCAAAGGTTTTCAAAAATCATTTTAGAAGTGGGGGGGGGGGAGGAAAACGAGAGGCGAATGGCAAATAATATAATGCGAGAGAGAAGAGTTTATGATGGGTGCTTGGTATGTCTTGACTTGGCGTAGATCTCCCTAGCAACGGTGCTAGAAATCCTTCTTGCTACCTCTTGAGCATGTGTTGGTTTTCCCTTGAAGAGGAAAGGGGGATGCAGGAAAGTAGTGTAAGTATTTCCCTCAGTTTTGAGAACCAATGTATCAATTCAGTAGGAGACAACTCACAAGTCACCTAGTACCAGCACAAACAATCAAGAACCTTGCAACCAACATGATAAAGGGGTTGTCAATCCCTTCACGGTTACTCGCAAAAAGTGAGATCTAATAAAGATAGCAAAGTAAATATTTTTGGTATTTTTGTTGTATAGATTGGAAAGTAAAGATTGCAAAATAGTAAACGAGATGCGATGTAATTAAAAGAGATGCAATATAATAAGTAAGAGGCCTGGGGGCCATAGGTTTCACTAGTGGCTTCTCTCAAGATAGCATGTATTACGGTGGGTGAACAAATTATTGCCGAGTAATTGATAGAAAAGCGCATAATTATGAAGATATCTAAGGCAATGATCATGAATATAGGCATCACGTCTGTGTCAAGTAGATCGAAATGATTCTGCCTCTACTACTAGTACTCCACACATCAACCGCTATCCAGCATGCATCTAGAGTATTAAGTTCATAAGAATAGAGTAACGCATTAAGCAAGATGACATGATGTAGAGGGATAAACTCAAACAATATGATATAAACCCCATCTTTTTATCCTTGATGGCAACAATACAATACGTGCCTTGCTGCCCCTACTGTCACTGGGAAAGGACACTACAAGATTGAACCCAAAGCTAAGCACTTCTCCCATTGTAAGAAAGATCAATCTAGTAGGCCAAACAAAACCGATAATTCAAAGAGACTTGAAAAGATATCAAATCATGCATATAAGAATTCAGAGAAGAACCAAATAATATTCATAGATAATCTTGTTCATAAACCCACAATTCATCGGATCTTGGCAACCACACCGCAAAAGAGTATTACATCGAATAGATCTCCAAGAACATCGAGGAAAACTTTGTATTGAGAATCAAAGAGAGAGGAGAAGCCATCTAGCTAGTAACTATGGACCCGAAGGTCTGTGGTAAACTACTCACGCTTCATCGAAGAGGGAATGGTGTCGATGTAGAAGCCCTCTGTGACCGATTCCCCCTCCGGCAGATCGTCAGAAGAGGCCCCAAGATGGGATCTCACGGGCACAAAAGTTTGAAGTGGTGGAGAAGTGGTTTCGTGGCTCTCTACGATTGATCTAGGGTATAAGAGTATATATAGGCGAAAGAAGTACATCAGTGGAGCTATGAGGGGCCCATGAGGGTGGGGGCGCGCCCTCCTGCCTCGTGGAGTTCCAGACTTCGACTCCAAGTCTTCTGGATTGCTTTCGGTCCAAGAAAGATCATCGTGAAGGTTTCATTCCGTTTGGACTCCGTTTGGTATTCCTTTTATGCGAAACTCTAAAATAGGCAAAAACAGAAACTTGCACTGGGCCTCCGGTTAATAGGTTAGTCCCAAAAATAATATAAAAGCGCGTATTAAAGCCCATTGAACATCCAAAACAGATAATATAATAGCATGGGACAATCAAAAATTATAGATACATTGGAGACGTATCAGCCATTTGGTGGGCTCCAGATTTATGTCCTTTCGGTTCTGTGATGGAAATGTCGGATGTACGGGGGAGGTCGGTCATCCGGTCACTTGGGTGTATGAGACGTTTGGTCCGGACCGGTCATTCGGTCGCTGTTGCACTCGTTGTCTGGGTCTTTGGGCCGACTGATGTCCCAGGTGTCAGACGTTCGTTAAGGGCCGGTCGTTCGGTGGCTGTGGCATTTTGTCAGCCCTTCCTCTTAGTGCTCGCACTTGTCATCCTCGTGATCTTGTCCATTGGATGCAGTTCCTCCGTGGTTTTCCTCCAAGTACTTGATCACACACAAGGTCTCCGCTTGAGGTAGTAGTCATGTCTCACATGTGGAATGTGTAAGGAGAGGAGCGAGTTCACCTTAGATTCGATAGCACTTGCTCGAGCTGTTGTCATTGGTCCATGTGGTGTCGTGGGAGATGAAGGTAGGTCCATGTGGTGTCATTGACAGGGAGCCGATGCACGATGTTCGCGGCCAAGTACCCTGCTTCCTAGAGTTCCTTGACGTTCCTCTCCGTGACGGAGGAAGCCATCCACTTGCCCTGCGAGCCAGATCCGGTCATGCCTGGAAGGGTCGGGCAGTGGGAAAGGTTGAAGCTTGGGCACTGAAGCTCGAGGATGGGAAGGCTGAGGAAGGAAGAAGGCTTGGGGTAAAAATATGGATCTTTATCCGCTTATAGAGGTAGTGAATATCGAACTCACCCCCCCCACCCCACTAGCCTTAAATCTTGCCTATTCCCAAGGAGTCGTGCGCATGGCACGGTTGGATTACCCAAACCCGTATTATGAAAATCCCGCAATAAGGGGGCATGATCTCTGTTTTGAAAAGACGTGTCAATAGAGGTTGTGCCTCGAAACACGAAGCGGGAAGCCGGAAAAATGGTTCAAAATAATAAAAAGGCCAGACGTGATGTTTCGCCAGAAAAGCTGTCAGTAGATATGCCTTATTGAGTACTGTACCCATATGGTTGAGCGTTGTGACTATTGTATAGAGCCGGATATAGTTCTCTTGTTCAGAAGACTGCTTTGTATGCGGAGAAGGAACCTGCCTTGCAATGCCGAAGCCAATCTGCGTGCCGAACACATCGTCATTGAAGACTGGTTCAGGGGCTACTGAGGGAGTCCTGGACTAAGGGGTCCTCGAGTGTCCGGGCTATTTGATATGGGCCGGACTGATGGGCCGTGAAGATACAATGTTGAAGACCTTCCCCGTGTCCGGGTAGGACTCTCTTATGTGTGGATGGCAAGCTTAATGTCTGGATGTATAATTTCCTTTCTCTGCAAACCGACTTTGTACAACCCTAGGCCCCTCCGGTGTCTATATAAATCGGAGGGTTTAGTGCGTAGAGGTCATGAGAATTCATACAGGCTAGACATCTAGGGTTTAGCCATTACGATCTCAAGGTAGATCAACTCTTGTAACCCCTATACTCATCAAATATAGTAAAGCAGGACATAGGATTTTACCTCCATTAAGAGGGCCCGAACCTGGCTAAACATTGTGTCCCCTTGTCTCCTGTTACCTTCGATCCTTAGACGCACAGTTCGGGACCCCCTACCCGAGAATAGTCGGTTTTGACACCGACATTGGTGCTTTCATTGAGAGTTCCACTGTGCTGTCAACAGAAGGTTCGATGGCTTGTTCGATCGTCAACAACGATGCCGTTTCCGGGGAAACTTTCCTCCCCGACCAGATTTTTCTGTTCGACGGCTTCGTTCTGCGTGCCAACTCGATTCGTCACCTCGAACGGATTGACATCTACGCCCCTGGTCATCAGATCAGTTTCGGGAACCTAAATTATGTCACTAATATCCAAGGAGACTTGATCTTCAAAGGGTTCGCGGCACTGACCACCGCTCTGGCCTTAGATCCGGAGCAAACTGTTGGGTCCGAAGATGGGAGTTTGAAGCCCGCTGGACTGTCAGCTATGAAACTCACAATAGGGGATCCGGAGCCGACTTTGTCTTCGGCTAGCTCGGAGTCAAGCGGGTTCCCCCTATTATGGAAAGGCCAGACTCGCCCCCGGACTCTAGCTCCGAACTCTGGAAGCTCGTGCCCAGCAATCGTGGCCAAGAGGCCTTTGCCCTTGCTAGCCCCACGGACTCTCGTTTCCCTGTCCAGCCCTCGCTCTTAAACGAGGCTCTAGACTTAATGCGTTCCCTCGCCATTATAGAGGAATCGCCTCCGAATTATGCCCAGCCCAGACTAGGGGCTGAGAGCAGGGAATTTTACATCCCACCCACCACCCACTTCATAACCACCATCGAGGACTTAACCGACATGCTGGATTACAGGATCGAAGACATCGATGGCATGGACGACGATGCCGGAGACGCACGAGGCCAAGACCCGCAGTTTACCGGACGTTGGACGGCCACCTCCACATGGGACGTGTATATGGTGGATACACCCAAAGAGGATGACGGTGCAGACAAGAAGGATCCGGTGGAGGACAAACCCGATGAGGCACCATCGAAGCATCGACGCCAGCGATGCCGCTCAAAATCACGTCGTGGCAAAGAGAGTAACACTGGCACCGGAGAAGATAACACTCCAGAGGAAGCCAAAGACCCTGAAGCCCCCGTCAAGCCCACATCCGAACATGATGATGTGGAGGAGGGGCAAGTTAACCCCGATGATCCAGTCGAGAACAAGGATTTGGAAGATAGTAACTATCTATCGCTCTCCGATGATGATATCAGCCTCGGCAACAAAGATTTCATCATGCCAGAGGAACCCCTCGAGCAGGAGCGCTTTAAGCACCAACTAATTGCCACTGCAAGAAGCCTTAAAAAGCAGCGGCAACGACTGCAAGACGAAAAGGATACACTCAATGACAGATGGACCTAGATCCTAGATGCCGAAGAATATGGCCTACAATGCCCAACAAAGAGTTATCCAAAGCATCAGCTACTGCCACAATTCGACGACGAGGCCTTTGAGCCAATCCCGTCGAAACATGACCGCGCTGATGAACCAGACCGGCCACCGCATGGGCGAGATAAAGCGGCCACCTATGCTGAACACCGACCTGCACCACCTCACCGTAAGGGCAGAGAGACAGCAGCCCCAGGATACACCTACGACTTACGACAAGACCTGAGCAATAGAGTAGGCCAAACAAGATCAATCTATGGATCAAGGGGGCACACCCCAATGCGAGAAGACGACCGTCAGGCTTGGCGCGATGGGCATAACCTCACCAGGGTCGAAAACTGCATACGGATGTCATCCAAACTCCATCATGACATTGCCTGATACAGAGGCGCCACACACCCCTTATGCTTTACCGACGAAGTAGTGTCGCACCAGTTCCTAGAAGGGTTTAAACCCATAAACATCGAATCATACGATGGCACGACAGATCCCGCAGTATGGATTGAAGATTTCCCTCTCCACATCCACATGGCCCACGACGATGATCTCCACGCCATCAAATACCTTCCCTTAAAACTGAAAGGACCAGCACGACACTGGCTAAATAGCCTCCCAGAGAACTCTATTGGTAGCTGGGAAGATTTGGAAGATGCCTTTAGAGACAACTTCCAAGGTACCTATGTCCGGCCTCCGGACGCCGATGATCTCAGTCACATAGTCCAGCAACCCAGAGAGTCGGCCCGCAAACTATGGACTAGGTTCTTAATTAAAAATAACCGAATTGTCGATTGTCCGGACGCTGAAGCACTCGCGGCCTTCAAGCACAGCGTTCATGACGAGTGGCTCGCCCGACACCTCGGCCAAGAAAAGCCAAAGTCCATGGCAGCTCTCACCGCACTCATGACCTGCTTTTGCACGGGAGAAGATAGTTGGCTAGCTTGTAGAACCAACAGCACCAGAGACCCTGGCACCTCCGAAGCCAGAGATGGCAACGGCAGGCCACGACGCAACAAACACAATCGTCGAAGCAACAATGAAGGTATCGAAGACACGACGGTCAACGCCAGATTCAGTGGCTCTAAACCCGGCCAGTCGAAGAAGCCATTCAAAGGAAACAAAGATGGTCCATCTAGTTTGGACAGAATACTAGATCGGCCTTGCCAGATCCATGGCACCCTTGACAAGCCTACTAATCATACCAACCGAAATTGTTGGGTCTTTAAACAAGCCGGTAAGCTAAAAATCGAACATAAGGGGAAAGGGCCGCCTAGCGAGGATGATGATGAGCCTCGCCCAACAAATACAGGGGGGCAAAAGAAATTCCCCCCTGAGGTAAAAACAGTGAATATGATCTATGTCACTCATATCCCTAAGTGGGAGCGCAAGCGTGCACTAAGGGACATTTACGCCATAGAGCCAGCCGCCCCAAAATTCAACCCATGGTTGGCCTGTCCGATCACTTTTGACCGCAGAGACCATCCGACCAGTATCCGTCATGGAGGTTCGGCATCATTGGTCCTCGATCCAATCATTGACGGATTCCATCTCACACGAGTCCTTATGGATGGCGGCAACGGTCTAAACCTACTTTATCAGGACACTGTCCGCAAAATGGGCATTGATCCATCAAGAATCAAGCCCACTAAAACCACCTTTAAAGGAGTAATACCTGGCGTAGAGGCCTGTTGCACAGGGTCAGTAACGCTGGAGGTAGTCTTCAGCTCACCGGATGACTTCCAAAGCAAAGATTTAATCTTCGACATCGTCCTCTTCTGCAGTGGTTATCATGCACTGCTCGGACGAACCGATTTTGCCGGCTTCAATGCAGTCCCACATTATTCCTATCTAAAGCTCAAGATGCCCGGACCATGCGGTGTTATAAGAGTCAATGGAAACATTGAGCTCTCCCTCCGTACTGAGGAGCATACCGCGGCCCTTGCAGCTGAGGTGCAGGGTGGCCTTATCAAGCCGAATACTTCATCAGCCATCAAGCCCCCGGACATTGTCAAAAGAGTCTGGTCTACCCTGCAGAATGACAGCCCGGTTCGTCCAGAACTAGATTAGCAATTTGACCTCCATCAGCACCCCCACTCAACCGTGGCATATGCACCGCGCGTACATAATTATGCACTAAAAATACCATGGGTAAGGACGGAGGCACAATAAGGACAAAATCCACAATACGGCTCGACCCTATTCGAACCTTCATGTTCTTCCTTTTTCTCCCTTTTTCCTTTATTTTTCAGGTTCTTCAAAACCCAAATCAATTTTCGATGATACCAAGGCCCCTTTTTCCAGGCCCCTTATGTATACTCGATCATTGATCCTCTCAAAGGATCCTACACCAAGGTGAAAAGTGGCAGCAGGGTGAACAAAGGATCTTCAAGACCACCCTTTCTTTTTTAGGACCTATATACAACTTTCCCTCGTTCTCAAATTCTGGGCATGTAAAATAGCCTTAATGATTATGGCATTCTCTGTAAGAGCACGTTTGACATATCAATCAGATTATAGCGGAAACAGTTTTGTCCAAACTTATTCGGTATTGGTTTATTTCATAATCTGTATTCCGTCTTTACGATAGATTGACATACACACCTCAGCATAAAATTGCCAGGGGCTCTATCCGGCCACATAATTTTTTTTAAAAACCACAAGTCCGAACACTTTTTCAGTACATTTCGGCGTCCCGAATACCACATTATATGCATCGGCTCCGAATCATGTCTTTGGTCAATAGTTCGGTTGCCCGGCTCCAGTGCTTACCACCTTACATTCCGCTTGTTCGGCTAAGGTAGTAAAGGGAGAACTACTGCGATTGTGTTTCTGGCTCGTCCGGTCAAACACCTCAGTAGAGAAAGCCGAAAACTGACTGCCATGATATGGCGAGAGCTGGTCAGCGGTTCGGTGACTTGCTAAATCTTTTGTGATTTTTTCTTGTATTATACGAAGGACTGGCCTCTACCTGGTCACGCGCCTAAAAGGATCCAAGTTCGGATAGCCGAACAAACACCAGAGGCTTACCTATAGTCCCATTGTCAAACTCCTATGGCTAAGTGAGAGTGATAAAGTCGCATCGTTCGATTGCCTAGTTTGGCGCACGATCACCTCCTTTACGGACCAAGACGTTGGGTCAAGAGTTTTCAAGTGCTATAACGAACACCCCCGTAGTATCTATGTGGGGGTTGAATCCGACGACTGGTAAACTTTCAGATACAAAAGATGGCCGCACAGGAGGAAAATAATTGCAGATAAAAAGCACAAGTATATTACAAAGACCTTGCTTCATAATACAAATCTGGGTAGCTCGAATACATCCATTCAAACATAACATCCTTCGATCATTGACCCTCTATTAAGCGGGCACCCTCCTGGACATCCTCGAAGTATCTCTCCAGCTTGCGGTAGTCCTTGACCTCGGGTGGACTCTCAACGGCCACGGCGGTAGCCTTCATTTTGGCCTAGTGCATCTTGACGCGGGGCAAAGGCCATCCGCGTTCCCTCTATGCACACCAAGCGCTTGACAGCTTCAACTTGGGGCAGGGCATCACCGAGTCGCTTGACCAAGCCGAAGTAACCGCGGAATGGGTCCGGCTGGCCATAGCCGGACTATGATGTCCTTCATGGCCAAAGCGGACATCCTATGCAGGTATGCCAACTGCATCATCTGGTTGTTTAGCAGTGCTGGCCTTTCTGGTGCCAGGTACTGGGACCAAAAGAGCTTCTCCGTGGTGTCTCCCTACTGAGACCGGAAGAATTGCGCGGCATCTGCCGCACTCCTCGGGAGATCCGCAAAGGTGTCTGGAGAACTCCATAGTCGATTAAGCAAGGCATATCTCCGACCGCCGAATATACTCTGTAAAAGAAAGAGCTTACCAGCCGCTATCTGTCCGGCTTGCTTGATCTCCTCGTGAGCCAACCGAGATTCGATCCGCGCCTCCTTGGCCTCCTAAAGAGACTTGGTGAGATCATCCGCTTGGGCCTTGTTCTTCTCCTCCAAGGTATCACACTTGTTGGCGGCATCTTGGAGCTCCTGTTCCACTTCTTTCACCCGCTCCTCATACTTGCGGGGGGTGAACTTATCGGCCTCTAAATCCGCAGCCGCTTTGTCAGCGGCTGCTTGGCTTAGCCGCGCCTGCTCCTTGGCTTGGGCAAGGGCGCTCTTTAAGTTCTCGACCTCGGCCGCACTACCTGCAAATATGATCAAGACAACATAGGATATTAGACCCGGAATGGACATATTACTCTAGGTGTGTAAACAATTTTTTTTCCAAACACACCTTGCACCTCATCGAACCGCTTGTTGATGCGGATGACGTCCTAATCGGACTGCTCCAGCTTCCACTTGAGCTCAGATACTTCGGCGGCCAGGGCGGTTGCCGCCAACAGCGATGCTTGTTTATGGAAACAGTGGATGGCAAGCTTAATGTCCGTATGTATAATTTCCTTTCTCTGTAAACCGACTATGTACAACCCTAGGCCCCTCCTATGTCTATATAAACTAGACGGTTTAGTCCGTAGAGGTCATGATAATTCATACAGGCTAGACATCTAGGGTTTAGCCATTACGATCTCGAGGTAGATCAACTCTTGTAACCCTATACTCATCAAATACAATAAAGCAGGACGCAGTGTTTTACCTCCATTAAGAGGGCCCGAACCTGGGTAAACATTGTGTCCTCTTGTCTCCTGTTACCTTCGATCCTAAGATGCACAGTTCGGGACCCCTACCCGAGATCAGTCGGTTTTGACACCGAGACCCCCCCCCCCCTTGGGAAAGACCCGGCCTCAGATCGAAAACCTCATCACCATGGTAGAGAGAGAGATCCTTGATGTTGAAGGCGTCGCTCATCTTGTACTTGTCGCGTAGTATGTCAATCTCGTAGGCATTGTTGTTGTATCATGCGATCACCTTGAAGGGTCCGTCTGTAACGCCCTCGATGCGACTATATCTCCCACGTGTCGAGGCACGACTTAGAGGCATAATCGCATTGAAGGCATATGTCGCAAGTGAGGTAATCTTCACACAACCCATGTAATATAATAAGGGAAAGAGATTACATAGTTGGCTTACAATCGCCACTTCACACAATTATATGAATAAAGCATTACATCATCCAGATACAATCAAGGTCCGGCTACGGAACCCAAAACAAAAGAAGAACCCCAAATGCGACAAAGGTCCCCGATCGATCCCAACTGGGCTCCACTACTAATCAACTAGAACGAAACAACATAAAGGACAAGATCTTCATAGAGCTCCTCCTTGAGCTTGGTTGCGTCATCTGCAAGGACTCATCGGCACCTGCAAGCTGGTTTTGGAAGTATCTGTGAGCCACGGGGACTCAGCAATCTCGCATCCTCGCGATCAAGACTATTTAAGCTTATGGGTAAGGTAAAGGTATGAGGTGGAGCTGCAGCAAGCGACTAGCATATATGGTGGCTAACATACGCAAATGAGAGCGAGAAGAGAAGGCAAAGCACGGTCGATAAAAGTATGATCAAGAAGTGATCCTATAACAACCTACGTCGAGCATAACTCCAACAACCATGTTCACTTCCCGGACCCCGCCGGAAAGAGACCATCATGGTTACACACGCGGTTGATTCATTTTAATTAAGGTCTACTTTAGGTTTCTACAACCGGACGTTAACAAATTCCCATCTGCCCATAACCGCGGGCACGACTTTCGAAAGTTGAAATCCTTGCAGGGGTGTCCCAACTTAGCCCATGACAAGCTCTCACGGTCAAAGAAGGAATAGACCTCCTCCCGAGACATTCCGATCAGACTCGGTATCCCGGTAAAACAAGACATTTCGATAGGGTAAAACTAAACCAGCAACACCGCCCGAATGTGCTGACAAATCCCGATAGGAGTTGCACATATCTCTTTCTCAGGGCACACTCAGATGAGCTCTCCATACAACTAAAACCAAACCTCGAGTTTCCCCAAGGGGGCACTGCACAGGACTCTAGTTCGGACCAACACTCAGAGGAGCACTGGCCGGGGGGGGGGGCTAGAATAAAGATGACCCTCGGGCTCGCGAAAACCCAAGGGAAGGTGGTAGGTTGTTAGTGCAAATGGTAAAACCAAGGTTGGGCATTGCTGGAGGAGCTTTACTTAAGGCGAACTGTCAAGGGGTTCCCATTATAGCCCAACCGCGTAAGGGACGCAAAATCCGGGAACATAACACCGATATGACGGAAACTAGGGCGACAAGAGTGGAACAAAACACCAGGCATAGGGCCGAGCCTTCCACCCTTTACCAAGTATATAGATGCATTAATTAAATAAGATATATAGTGATATCCCAACAAGTAAACATGTTCCAACAAGGAACAACATCTCCATGTTCCTACAAGGAACAAACTTCAATCTGCACCTGCAACTAACAACGCTATAAGAGGGGCTGAACAAAGCGGTAACATAGCCAATCAACGGTTTGCTAGGACAAGGTGGGTTAGAGGCTTGGTTCATCAATATAGGAGGCATGATAAGCAAGTGGTAGGCATCACAGCTTAGGCATAGCAAAAGAGCGAGCAACTAAGCAAGCAAAGATAGAAGTGATTTCGAGGGTATGATCATCTTGCCTGAAATCCCGCAAGGAAGAAGAACGAGTCCATGAAGAAGACAAACGGACGTAGTCGAACGGGTCCACCGACTGACCTTACACGTACGCTTACGTGAGACTGGTTCCACCGACTGACATGCACTAGTTGCATAAGGTGGTTGGCGGGTGTCTGTCTCTCCCACTTTAGTCGGATCGGATTCGATGAACAGGGTCCTTATGAAGGGTAAATAGAAATTGGCAATTCACGTTGTGGTTTTGGCATAGGTAAGAAACGTTCTTGCTAGAAACCTATAACAGCCACGTAAAAACTTGCAACAACAATTAGAGGACGGCTAACTTGTTTTTGCAGCAAGTGTTTTGTGATGTGATATGGCCAAAGGATGTGATGAATGATATGTGTGATGTATGAGATGATCATGTTCTTGTAATAGGAGTCACGACTTGCATGTCGATGAGTATGACAACCGGCAGGAGCAGGAGTTGTCTTTATTTATTTATGACCCGCGTGTCAAGATAAACGTCATGTAATTACTTTACTTTATTGCTAAAGCGTTAGCCATAGTAGTAGAAGTAATAGATGACGAGACAACTTCAAGAAGACACGATGATGGAGATCATGATGATGGAGATCATGGTGTCATGCCGGTGACAACGATGATCATGGAGCCCCGAAGATGGGGACCAAAAGGTGCAAATGATATTGGCCATATCATGTCACTATTTGATTGCATGTGATGTTTATCCTGTTTTACATCTTATTTGCTTAGAACGACGGTAGCTTAAATAAGATGATCCCTCGTAATAATTTCAAGAAAGTGTCCCCCCTAACTGTGCACCGTTGCAAAGGTTCGTTGTTTCGAAGCACCACGTGCTGATCGGGTGTGATAGATTCTAACGTTCGAACACAACGGGTGTAAGCCAGATTTACACACGCAATACACTTAGGTTGACTTGACGAGCCTACCATGTACATACATGTCCTTGGAACACGGAAGACCGAAAGGTCAAGCATGAGTCGTATAGAAGATACGATCAACATGAAGATGTTCACCGATGTTGGCTAGTCCGTCTCACGTGATGATCGGACACGGCCTAGTTAACTCGGATCATGTTTCACTTAGATGACTGGAGGGATGTCTATCTGAGTGGAAGTTCATTGAATAATTTGATTAGATGAACTTAATTATCATGAACTTAGTCTAAAATCTTTACAATATGTCTTGTAGATCAAATGGCCCACGTTGTCCTCAACTTCAACGCGTTCCTAGAGAAAACCAAGATGAAAGACGATGGCAGCAACAATACGGACTGGGTCTGGAACCTGAGGATCATCCTCATAGCTGCCAAGAAAGATTATGTCCTAGAAGCACCGCTAGGTGACGCACTTGTTCCAAAGAACCAAGATGTTATGAACGCTTGGCAGTCACGTGCTGATGATTACTCCCTCGTTTAGTGCGGCATGCTTTACAGCTTAGAACCGGGGCTCCAAAAGCGTTTTGAGAGACACGGAGCATATGAGATGTTCGAAGAGATGAAAATGGTTTTTCAAGCTCATGCCCGGGTCGAGAGATATGAAGTCTCCGACAAGTTCTTCAGCTGTAAGATGGAGGAAAATAGTTCTGTCAGTGAGCACATACTCAAAATGTCTGGGTTGCATAACCGCTTGACTCAGCTCGGAGTTAATCTCCCGGATGATGCGGTCATTGACAGAATCCTTCAGTCGCTTCCACCAAGCTAAAAGAGCTTTGTGATGAACTTCAATATGCAGGGGCTGGAAAAGACCATTCCTGAGGTATATTCAATGCTGAAATCAGCGGAGGTAGAAATCAAAAAGGAACATCAAGTGTTGATGGTGAATAAAACCACTAAGTTCAAGAAAGGCAAGGGTAAAAAGAACTTCAAGAAGGACGGCAAGGGAGTTACCGCGCCCGGTAAGCAAGCTGCCGGGAAGAAGCCAAAGAATGGACCCAAGCCCGAGACTGAGTGTTTTTATTGCAAGGGAAGTGGTCACTGGAAGCGGAACTGCCCCAAATACTTAGCAGACAAGAAGGCCGGCAACACTAAAGGTATATGTGATATATATGTAATTGATGTGTACCTTACCAGTACTCGTAGTAGCTCCTGGGTATTTGATACCGGTGCAGTTGCTCACATTTGTAACTCAAAGCAGGAGCTGCGGAATAAGCGGAGACTGGCGAAGGACGAGGTGACGATGCGCGTCGGGAATGGTTCCAAGGTCGATGTGATCGCCGTCGGCACGCTACCTCTACATTTACCTACGAGATTAGTTTTAAACCTCAATAATTGTTATTTAGTACCAGCTTTGAGCATGAACATTGTATCAGGATCTCGTTTAATTGGAAATTCGAGATGGCTACTCATTTAAATCCGAGAATAATGGTTGTTCTATTTATATGAGAGATATGTTTTATGGTCATGCTCCGATGGTGAATGGTTTATTCTTAAAGAATCTCGAGCGTAATGTTACACATATTCATAGTGTGAATACCAAAAGATGTAAAGTTGATAATGATAGTGCCACATACTTGTGGCACTGCCGCCTTGGTCACATAGGTGTCAAACGCATGAAGAAGCTCCATGCAGATGGACTTTTGGAGTCTCTTGATTACGAATCATTTGACATGTGCGAACCATGCCTCATGGGTAAAATGACCAAGACTCCGTTCTTAGGAACAATGGAGCGAGCAACCGACTTATTGGAAATCATACATACTGATGTGTGCGGTCCAATGAGTGTTGAGGCTCGCGGTGGCTATCGTTATGTTCTCACCCTCACTGATGACTTGAGTAGATATGGGTATGTCTACTTAATGAAACACAAGTCTGAGACCTTTGAAAAGTTCAAGGAATTTCAGAGTGAGGTTGAGAATCAACGTGACAAGAAAATCAAGTTCTTGCGATCAGATCATGGGGGAGAATACTTGAGTCACGAATTTGGCACACACTTAAGAAAATGTGGAATAGTTTCACAACTCACGCTGCCTGGAACACCTCAGTGTAATGGTGTGTCCGAACATCGTAATCGCACTCTATTGGATATGGTGCGATCTATGATGTCTCTTACCGATTTACCGCTGTCATTTTGGGGCTATGCTTTAGAGACTACCACATTCACTTTAAATAGGGCTCCGTCAAAATCCGTTGAGACGACACCGTATAAATTATGGTTTGGGAAGAAACCTAAGCTATCGTTTCTAAAAGTTTGGGGATGCGATGCTTATGTCAAGAAACTTCAACCTGAAAAGCTCGAACCCAAGTCAGAAAAATGCGTCTTCATA
This sequence comes from Triticum aestivum, assembly GCF_018294505.1. NCBI lineage: Eukaryota > Viridiplantae > Streptophyta > Magnoliopsida > Poales > Poaceae > Triticum > Triticum aestivum. The sequence goes on along the minus strand of NC_057794.1, from coordinate 232,286,472 downwards.
GGATACCCTAAAGAAACTGTTGGGTATACCTTCTACCTCAGATCCGAAGGCAAGATCTTTGTTGCCAAGAATGGGTCCTTTCTAGAGAAAGAGTTTCTCTCGAAAGAAATAAGTGGGAGGAAAGTAGAACTTGATGAAGTATTACCTCTTGAAACGGTAAGTGGCGCAGCTCAAGAAAATGTTCCCGAGGTGCCTGCACCGACTAGAGAGGAAGTTAATGATGATGATCATGAAACTTCAGATCAAGTTAGTACTGAACTTCGTAGGTCCACGAGGACACGTTCCGCACCAGAGTGGTACGGCAACCCTGTCCTGGAAATCATGTTGTTAGACAACGGTGAACCTTCGAACTATGAAGAAGTGATGGCGGGCCCGGATTCTGACAAATGGCTGGAAGCCATGAAATCCGAGATAGGATCCATGTATGAAAATGAAGTATGGACTTTGACTGACTTGCCCGTTGATTGGCGAGCCATAGAAAATAAATGGATCTTTAAGAAGAAGACAGGCGTGGATGGTAACGTAACCATCTATAAAGCTCGGCTTGTTGTTAAGGGTTATCGACAAGTTCAAGGGGTTGACTACGATGAGACTTTCTCACCCGTAGCGAAGCTGAAGTCCGTCCAAATCATGTTAGCAATTGCCGCATTCTATGATTATGAGATACGGCAAATGGACGTCAAAATAGCATTCCTTAATGGTTTCCTTAAGGAAGAATTGTATATGATGCGGCCGGAAGATTTTGTTGATCCTAAGAATGCTGACAAGGTGTGCAAGCTCCAACGCTTGATTTATGGGCTGGTGCAAGCATCTTGGAGTTGGAACATTCGTTTTGATGAGATGATTAAAGCGTTTGGGTTTACGCAGACTTATGGAGAAGACTGCATTTACAAGAAAGTGAGTGGGAGCTCTGTAACATTTCTCATATTGTATGTGGATGACATACTGTTGATGGGAAATGATATAGAATTCTTGGAAAGCATAAATGCCTACTTGAACAAGTGTTTTTCAATGAAGGACCTTGGAGAAGCTGCTTATATATTAGGCATCAAGATCTATAGAGATAGATCGAGACGCCTCATTGGTCTTTCACAGAGTACGTACCTTGACAAGATATTAAAGAAGTTCAAAATGGATCAGTCAAAGAAGGGGTTCTTGCCTGTATTGCAAGGTACGAGATTGAGCACGGCTCAATGCCCGACCACGGCAGAAGATAGAGAAAAAGATGAGTGTCGCCCCCTATGCCTCGGCCATAGGGTCTATCATGTATGCTATGCTGTGTACCAGACCTGATGTAAACCTTGCCGTAAGTTTGGTAGGAAGGTACCAAAGTAATCCTGACATGGAACACTGGACAGCGATCAAGAATATCCTGAAGTACCTGAAAAGGACTAAGGATATGTTTCTCGTTTATGGAGGTGACAAAGAGCTCGTCGTAAAGGGTTACGTCGATGCTAGCTTCGACACAGATCTGGATGACTCTAAGTCACAAACCGGATACGTGTATGTTTTGAATGGTGGGGCAGTAAGCTAGTGCAGTTGCAAGCAAAGCGTTGTGGCGGGATCTACATGTGAAGCAGAGTACATGGCAGCCTTGGAGGCAGCACAAGAAGCAGTCTGGTGAAGGAGTTCATTACCGACCTAGGAGTCATACCCAATGCGTCGGGCCCGATGACTCTCTTCTGTGACAACACTGGAGCTCTTGCCCTTGCCAAGGAGCCCAGGTTTCACAGGAAGACCAGGCATATCAAGCGTCGCTTCAACTCCATTCGTGAAAGTGTTCAAAATGGAGACATAGAGATTTGTAAAGTACATACATACCTGAATGTGGCAGATCCGTTGACTAAACCTCTCCCTAGAGCAAAACATGATCAGCACCAGAACTGCATGGGTGTTCGATTCATCACAATGTAACTAGACTATTGACTCTAGTGCAAGTGGGAGACTGTTGGAAATATGCCCTAGAGGCAATAATAAAATGGTTATTATTATATTTCTTTGTTCATGATAATTGTCTATTGTTCATGCTATAATTGTGTTATCCGGAAATCGTAATACATGTGTGAATACATAGACCACAACACGTCCCTAGTGAGCCTCTAGTTGACTAGCTCATTGATCAAAAGATAGTCATGGTTTCCTGACTATGGACATTGGATGTCATTGATAACGGGATCACATCATTAGGAGAATGATGTGATGGACAAGACCCAATCCTAAGCATAGCTCAAAGATAGTGTAGTTCGTTTGTTATAGCTTTTCCGAATGTCAAGTATCATTTCCTTAGACCATGAGATTGTGCAACTCCCGGATACTGTAGGAGTGCCTTGGGTGTGCCAAACGTCACAACGTAACTGGGTGACTATAAAGGTACATTACAGGTATCTCCGAAAGTGTCTTTTGGGTTGGCACGAATCGAGACTGGGATTTGTCACTCCGTATGATGGAGAGGTATCTCTGGGCCCACTCGGTAATGCATCATCATAATGAGCTCAATGTGACCAAGTGGTTGATCACGGGGTCATGCATTACGGCACGAGTAAAGTGACTTGCCGGTAACGAGATTGAACTAGGTATTGGGATACCGACGATCGAGTCTCGGGCAAGTAACGTACCGATTGACAAAAGGGAATTGTATACGGATTGATTGAATCCTCGACATCGTGGTTCATCCAATGAGATCATCGTGGAGCATGTGGGAGCCAACATGGGTATCCAGATCCCGATGTTGGTTATTGACCGGAGAGGCGTCTCGGTCATGTCTGCATGTCTACCGAACCCGTAGGGTCTACACACTTAAGGTTCGGTGACGCTAGGGTTGTAGAGATATTAGCATACATTAACTCGAAAGTTGTTCGGAGTCCCGGATGAGATCCCAGACGTCACGAGGAGTTCCGGAATGGTCCGGAGGTAAAGATTTATATATAGGAAGTCCAGTTTCGGCCATCAGGAATGTTTCGGGGGTCGCGGGTATTGTACCGGGACCACCAGAAGGGTCCCAGGGGTTCACCGGGTGGGGCCACCTATCCCGGAGGGCCCCATGGGCTGAAGTGGGAGGGGAACCAGCCCCTAGTGGGCTGGTGCGCCCCCCTGGGGCCTCCCCCTGCGCCTAGGGCTGGAAACCCTAGGGGTGGGGGGCGCCACCCTTGCCTTGGGGGGCAAGGCAACCCCTTGGCCACCGCCCCCCTAGGAGATTGGATCTCCTAGGGCCGGCGCCCCCCTAGGCACCCTATATATAGTGGGGGGGGGGGAGGGCAGCCGCACCCAAGCCCCTGGCCTCTCCCTCTCCCTCCCGTGACACTCCTCCGTCTCCCTGCGCTTGGCAAAGCCCTGCCGAGATCACTGTTGCTTCCACCACCACGCTGTCGTGCTGCTGGATCTTCATCAACCTCTCCTTCCCCCTTGCTGGATCAAGTTGGAGGAGACATCTTCCCAACCGTATGTGTGTTGAACGCGGAGGTGCCGTCCATTCGGCACTTGGTCATCGGTGATTTGGATCACGTCGAGTACGACTCCATCAACCCCGCTCTCTTGAACACTTCCGCGCGCGATCTACAAGGGTATGTAGATGCACTCCTCTCTCCCTCGTTGCTAGATGTCTCCATAGATGGATCTTGGTGATGCGTAGAAAATTTTAAAATTTTGCTACGTTCCCCAACACACATGGTACGGGCTCTCTAGGTCAACCACCTCGAACCAAATGGTTTCGTGGTGGAAATGATCCTTGTCTCCGAAGAGGGCATCTATCTAGATCTTGCCGATTGGTGAGCAGGACAAGCCGGGAACAATGCCATGAAACACAGTCCGACTGGGTAGCAGCTGCTTCTCTTTGATCTTCAACTTCTCCAGGGTATCCCGGTAAAGGATGTTGATACTGCTGCCGCCATCTATCAGGATTCGGGAGAAACGAGCAACTCGCCTTTCTATTGCAAGGGTGGCATCCAAAACCAGGGCATAGGAGCCCGGGGAGGGCATTACTTCTGGGTGGTCGGCCCGGCTCCAGCTGATGGGCTTTTCAGACCAATGCATGGAGCAGTGGAAGCAACCGCATTTACTTTGCGGTGTTGCTGGCACCGGCTGTGCTTATCACTGGCCATGCTAGTGAAGACGACGTAAGCGCCATGCTCTTCAGGGTAATCATCTTGGACTTGGCTGACTACTCGACGGGTGGCCGGCTGCTGAGGAGGCGGAGCCGGTGGGCCAACAGGAGAAGGAGGCAGTCCTTCTCCCTTGGCGATGTGGACAAGCCAGTGACACTTCTGGGTCCTGTGGTTGGACGGCTTCGCGTCGCTGTGGAACTTGTAGGGGGCATCGAGAGTCTGCTCGAAGGAGAAAGCGGGCAACCAAGTCGACTTGCAACCTTTCTGACGCTTGGGGGATGGCTTCCCTTCGGGTTGTTGATCTTCAATAGTTGCCACCTGCTGGCTGGTGGAAGCCGGCTGGGGGGCTTTGCGATTATTGTCGTTCGACTTCTGGTGTCGACTGTTGTCTCTAGCCGGTGTTCGAGGAGCCAGGGGGAGCACCTTTCTAGAAGTGTCTAGCCGGAGCTCCGACTTCATGGAGGAGTCAGCCGTGGCGTATTTATCTGCTAGATCAGCAGCTCATCGAGGGTCGCCGGCTCATCGCAGATAAGCCGGTGCTTGAGTAAGGTGCCTTCTCGGCAACCGTCGGTGAAGTACTCGATAGCTTGGACCTCATGCACTGCTTCGCAGGAGTTGCACAGTTCTTCCCACCGCGTCAGGTAATAGCGGGTGGACTCATTGGGGCCTTGGACACACAGCGAGAGTTGGCGAGGCTTGGGAGGCCGCTTGTAGGTGTCGGTGAAGTTCTAGATAAACACCTCGGTGAAGTCTACCCAACTGTTGACGCTGTAGGGCTTGAGGCTGTTCAGCCATGTCCGAGCCGTGCCCTGGAGCATGAGCGGGACGTACTTCACGACAACATGCTTGTTACCGTTTGCTATGCTGACTGTTGTGGAATAATCCACCAGCCAATCCTCCAGCTTCACGGAGCCATTGTACTTGGGTGTGTCCCTTGGGAGTGAGAACCCCTTGGGCAAAGGCTCATCACGGATGAGGGGGCCAAAACAAGGCGGACCCATCACATCTTCTTCTTCTAGCGCCAGGGATCGAGCCAGCTGATCGATCCGGTGGGGGCGTCGTTCTCGCCGACTCCTTCTCGACGGCCTAGCCGGTCACCAAGAGTCGGATGATCAACATGCGGCGGGGAGGCGCACCTCTCCCTTCGAGGAGGCGGCGGTAATGGATCATCGTCCCATCGTTCGACTGCTCGAGGGCGGCCATCTTGGTTGCACTCGATGGTGATGTGAGTCCGGCTGCGATTGGCAACCAGTTCCTTGTCTCGTCTGTCGTGGGCGCCGCCAGTCGGCGTCCGGGAGGTCGCGCCATGCTCTTGGCAAGGGGGTGGGTTTTCAACCCGTTGGTGGAGCTCTTCAGCGTGACAGTCGGCTTCTTGCTGGGCAGCAGCCGCATCAATAAGATGCTGAACGCGCTCCGTCATATAGCGACGCTCGTCGCCCTCCAGGTGGTCCAGCTTATCTGCTGCCGCCTGGGCACCACTTATGTTCTCCATGGGCGTGGCGTAGACCGGGCGGTCCACTCCAAACATGCTGGCAATGGCTCCGCCTCGCTGCCTGACCGTGCCGGTGCGGCTGGGTCCAGCAGCAGTCAGCATGCCGCCGACAGCGCGATAGACCTTGCGCTGGAAGGCTTCGGAGGCGGCGCATTGTGGCCAACTTCTTGGCATTCTCCACAAGCGAGACACGGCAGGCTTCCGGCGTCTCGGCGTCCGCATCTGCGGCAATGGGCGTGGATAGGTCCTGCATTGCCACTTGCAATGGGTCCTGGCCGGCTCCTCCGGAGCCCTCGGTGTGGCTGATGACAAGCACCTCCGTGATGGTGCTACTGCCGCTCTCTGCGCGTGGGAGCAGATCATCGATGACCACCATGTTGGTGCAGAAAGCATCAAGGGAGACCGTGTCGGAGTCGACAAATATCGGGTCGGTGGAGCCGATCGACTCCAAGTCGAAGGCCGGCTCGTTGGCGATGTGGAGCTGGTCGAGGAGGTTGACGAGGCAGCTCTCGAGGACGTCAGTGCCTGCGTCAGACACCAGCTCGTCGGAAAGGCGGACCTCGCCAACAAGGTCGGTGAGGCAGCTCGCTGCGCATGCGACCTCCACACCGTGGAGCGCATCGGCGCAAACGCCGTCTAGCGTGCCAGGCTAGCTACACTCGTTGGGGAGGAAGAGGGTTCCCGTCCAGAACAGATCTCCAGACGACGATGCACCTAGCCCCAAGGTGCGCGCCAAATGTCGGGGGTATCGTGCAACATATGCCAAAGGATGGCTTATCATGGAGGGGGCTAATAAGATGTCACCGGTGCCAGAAAACGAGATGAGGCGAAGACATGCACGCCGACGAATCTTACCCAGGTTCAGGGATCTCCTAGGACATAGCACCCCTAGTCCTGCTCTGCGGGGTCTCCGCGTGATCACTAACTCAACAAGAGTGGCTACAAGGTGCTCCTTGAGCTGTTTCCCTAGAGGAGGAAGAAGAACAAGGGTAGCCCTTAACTTCCTCTCTATGTGTGTGTCCCTCTAAGAATCTGAACCCTTTGCATGGGTACCCTGGGGGGTTTATATAGGCCTACCCCCCAGGGGTACAATGGTAATCCGGCCGGGTGTGGGCCTTGGCCGTCAATCTCTCTCATGGTCGGCTTCTCTGCTGGCAGCTGGGGCCCGCCGACTGGTGGGCCCCGCCGGCTGTCTTGTACTTGGCCGATAGGCCGCACCTGCCGCTTGTGGGCCTTGCTGGTGGCTCATCACTGTAGCCATGCCTCTAATAACGCTTGCTTGGTTAGGGGAGGTGTGGCTATAGTCCCGCCGTCTAGTGGCCGTTCACCATAGCCACTCCCCATTTCTCCCGGCTAATAGTGCACAAACTCTTAAGAAGGGGAGGGACGCCTGCTGGAAGCCGGCCTCTCCCTTAGCCGTCTAGCCGAGCTCGCCGCCTTCTGGCTTTCCATGGGCCGATAGGGCCCGCCGCTCGCGGGCCGTACCAACAGCCCATCATGGGAGCTGGGTCCCTCCTGTCCTGAGTGATGTAATGGGCAGAGGGGCTACAGTGTTGCGCCGTGCGAGTGATCGCCAGCCGGTACAGTGCACTTTAGACATGACTCGCCCTAGATTCGAGGGTGGTAGGCTTCTCTGTAGCCACGCCTCGTCTTATCGCATTCATGGGGGCTCAGACTTTAAGGGTTTTGGGACCGCCTGCTAGAAGCCGTCCCTACTGGGGGCCGCCTTCTAGGAGCCGGCCCCTCTCGCAGCCGGCCGCTTGGACCAGCCGGCCACAAGAATGCGGCGGTCAATCTCTGAGGCCCGAGGGGCGCAATCGACCCTGATGTCTTGAAACGCCATGGGGAGCAGATGAGGCTACCCATGGCCAATAACTCCGACATTCTTCTCTTGCCCCCATGCCTTCCGGGCTTTGCCGCATGTGGAATTTTAAATATCCGGAATATGTAAGACAAGTATTATCTGCGCCATTGTAAATTTGTCATTGTATTATCCGTTGCCATTTTATTTGTGGTCGTATTATCCGTTGCCATATGTGGAAATTTAAATTAGGGCAAAATACGAGTTGAAAACACGAACAAAGCAAATGCTGCCATGGGATCACAAGCAAACACCCTCCGTCCAGGTGCTTCGTCGGCTTCCCGGTGAGCATGGGCGGCCTTGCTGCTCGCACGTGTCCCGTCGAGCCTATGACTGCGAGGTGGACAGGATGCACGCGTCCCGTCGAGCCTGCACGGTGGACTTCTCACGCTCGTCCCGTCTAATGAAACAGCTGCACGCACGCCACCGAGTAAGGTTAAATTTCGACACGGTTAATATAATACAACCGTTTGCGATATTAACGTGTCAGCTTTTTGTTTTAAAAAGGACTTTGTTGGCTACTAAAGTGTGCGCCTCTTCTCAAATTGGACGATTTTTTACCACGGCATATATGTGCCATGTCATGAAAACATGCCAAGTTTCATGTTTTTGGGTGAGTTCTTGATTTACTAGGATTTAAAAACCGAGATTCTCAATGTTTCAGGATGACAACAAGTTTGTAATTCATTCCCAGTCCTTAAATGAGACCTCAACATGCACCCAATGACACATGTACTATTTCCCACCCATTTTGCTTCACTGGAGCAAGTGCTTGTAGTTCAAATTTGAATTATGGACTACATTACACTGGTGCACGTCGGTGCTAAACAAACGGTTTTTAACCCCTTTCCGCGACGGCATTTGGAACCGTTGCTAAGTGAGTGTAGGCGATAGGGGGGTCCTTCCCACACGACCCAGAAATCATCGGGGATAGGCCCTCCAGGGACACATGCTAGGGCCGTGTGCGATCGGGCGAGGCATCGAAACCCAATCATTTCCGTAGGTATGTACATCCCACACGGTAATCTGAGAAAATCATTTCCGTAGGTATGTACATCCCACATGGTGAATCCCAAAAAAACATTTTTGTTCATATGTATATCACACACAGTCAATCCAAGGAATACATTTTCATTCTTATGTACATCCCACATAGTCAATCCAGGGAAAACGTTTCCGTTCGTACGTACATCCCACACAGTTTTATGTGTAGGCTCATGTGTGAAAGGTGTAACTATCACACACGGTCTGCCTTGGTTAACTGTTTGCTTTTATGTAGCGATCTCACCTCAGACGGTCAAATCTCTGTGCATAAGTGTCATCACTAGATCGATAATGCTGACACACACAGTACTTGAAGGATTTATAATAGAGTGGCAATCACACACTTATTACATCGAATGTCTCAAAAGAGAACTTATTACAATAAATATGGCTTAAGGCCATCTAAATAAGATAACAGCGGAAGGCTTGGAAGATAAAGTGAGTCCATCAACTCCAACGGCATAGCTGAGTGCACGACAACGACCTAGCTCACCTTACTCTTCGTCTGAAAAGTCTGCGACATGATATGTTGTAGCCCAAAATGGGTCAGCACATGGAATAGGATGGCAAGATAACATAGTAGAGCAATGAAACAAGTAAAAGCTATCACTACATGCATATATAGCTGGTGGAGGCTCTATGGTTATAATGTTTTTGTGAAAAGCCAATTTTCCCTACAACAAAGGAATATATTTTATTTAACTATCATGGTAGTTGAAAAACATTGAGAATGGTAACCCCATCTCAATCCCAATTAAAAAGTAATTAACATCCCAACAAATTAATTTAGGGTGATGAGATCCACATGATAATCCAAGAACCAGATACTCAAGATGTCCATAACCAGGGACACGGCTGGCCATGATTAGTTTCTACACCCTCCAGAGGTTTGCGCACTTTTCCCCCACAAGACTCGGTCTCCTCCGTTGTATTTCTCGCACTTCATGGTACACCTACAATCCCCTACATCTGCTAGCCCATCATGGAAAGGTTTCCCACAACTTACTCAACTATGCCAGAGCCCATAATGGCTTGTGGCTGCAGACGGAAGTTTCTATCATGAATAATCTTATGATCCCTTTGAGCCTGGGTGGCGAACGAAAAAGGACAGCACTGGTTTATCCCCAGGTGCCCGCAACCAATCCACCCAGATGTGCGTTTAAGTAGCCACCTTAAGTAAACCATTAATTAATAATCTAACATCTGTCATGGATACACTCAAACCCAATCCACGTCTATGAGCATAGCATGGCAATATAAGCATAACGTAGAAGTAACTCCCAGGGTTTAATAATAAAAAGGGTAATAGGTTCTACCTCATCATCTACTTCCCAAAACCCAGATGTTAAGAGATCCTGCTCATGTAATGTTTGAGGGTTGAGCTAATACATAAAAACTGGGTAATAAAGGGGTATGATCAAAGTGTTACTTGCCTTGTTGATGATCCGCAAAACCTAGTGACTCGTAGTAGCACGCTGCACACTCTGGGAATTCTAGCGCAAACAAATAATAGCATACATAAGCACTCAAGCAAATATGCAAGGGAAAAACACCAAATAAGAAGATCCAAACTGAAAGTTCAACTGAAGAGGTTCGATTTGCAAAAAGAATCGATCAAAACGGAGATACAAAACTGAAACTACGGTCAAAAAAACTTCGTAGACAAATCTGCTTGAAACCAAATTTTAAATTTGTCAAAACCTTGTTCAAGTTGATTAAACAGAAAGAGGGTTTCAAAACGAAGATTTTGGCATTGGTTTCACTGGATTTGGACAAACGGTTAAGAAATGGTGAGGGTTTGAAGATCAGGGGCTAATCTATGATAAAAATAATCGCGGATAGGTCCCTGGCCGAAAATAAAATAAAAAGAAAAGACTAAAGAACGAACGTTCGTTGTCTGAACCTAACCGGCGAACAACGTTCGTTAAAACGAATGATTGGACGAACGCCCGCTAAATAAATAAACCGATGAAAACCAATCTAAGAAAATAAACCGTGAAACTAAAAAAACAGGGTTAACCGAAGAAAAACTGATCGGTCAGCGGGCGGCAGTTTCCGACGGGATCTGGTGGAGGCGACGCTAGGCGAGGTGGCGGGGCGAGGCGGCGGGCGGCTGCAAGCGGCGTGGCGCTGCGACATCGGAGCGCTGCTGCTGCCGACGGAGCGGGGCGAGGTGGTGGCAAGGGGCGGCGGCGCTATATAAGAGGGAGGGATGGGGCCATCTTGGGGAAGGGACAGGCCGCGGCGGCGGGGGTAACCCAGACTCCGGCCGGAGTCCGGCTCGGTCAGGCGGGCGAGCGGGAAGGCGGCGGCGCTGTGCTAGGCCGGCTGGGCCTTCGGCCCAGTTCGGTGCGGAACTTTTTTTAAAATGATTCCGCTGAGAAAAAAATCCTAAATAAAATAAAATAAAAATCTAGAAATGCCAAAACAAATTTTTGCCGTCTAAATAAAATATTTAGGACTTAGTGGACATTTTCTTAGCCTAAAAATGCAATTTTGAAAAATGCATATTTTTCTAATTCAAATAAAATAGAATAAAATCCAAATAAAATAATTTATTTGATTTTAATAATTTTCCTCCAATATTTCATTTATTTTTGGAGAAGTCATTTTATCTCCACTCATATGTTTTTAATATTGGAAATATTATTTGGAGAGCAAATTAATTTAAACCAAAGTGATCCACTTTTCAATATTTGAGAAAACTCAAATATGAAAACAATAAAATCCCCAACTCTCTCCATGGGTCCTTGAGTTGCTTAGGATGTTGGGATCACAAAGCCAAAATGCAAATAAAATATGATATGCATATGATGACCTATGTATAACATTCCAAATTGGAAATTTGGGATGTTACAAACCTACCCCCCTGAAGGTGAATCTCGCCCTCGAGATTCGAGTTGGCTAGAAAATATGTGTGGGTGGTCGTTCCGTAGATCATCCTCTCATTCCCAGGTGGCTTCATCCTCGGTATGGTGGCTCCACTGAACTTTTCAAAACTTGATAACCTTACTGCACGTGACTCGGCTGGCAAACTCGAGTATCTTGACTGGTTTCTCCTCATAGGTCAGATCACTATCCAACTGAATTGCTTCTAGGGGCACTGTATCTCTCAGAGGAATATCGTCCATCTCTGCATGTCACTTCTTCAACTGGGAAACGTGAAACACATCATGAACTCCTGACAGTCATTCGGGTAACTCCAGCTTGTATGCAACTTCTCCCATACGTTCCAAAACTCGGTATGGTCCTACAGATCTTGGGGCTAGCTTTCCCTTAACTCCAAAACATTTAACTCCTCGTAGAGCTGGCGCACGAAGATATGCTCTGTCTCCGATTTCATAGACTACCTCCTTGCATTTTGAGTCTGCATAACTCTTCTGCCTAGACTGAGCTACCTTCAGTTTATCTCGAATCAACTTAACCTTCTCTTCGGACTCTTTGATCAAATCGGGTCCAAACAACTAATGGTCTCCAACTTCATCCCACATCAACGGTTTTCTACACCTTCTTCCATACAAAACTTCGAAAGGTGCCATCTTCAGACTGGCTTGGTAACTGTTGTTGTATGAGAACTATGCGTAGGGTAAATTATCATCCCAACTGGATCCATAATCTAGTGCACAAGCCCTCAACATGTCCTCCAAAATTTGATTGACTCTCTAGGTCTGTCCATCTGTCTGCGGATGAAAAGTTGTACTAAACTCTAGCCTGGTGCCCAAAGTCTGGTGCAGCTAGTGCCAAAACTTTGAAGTAAACTGTGTTCCCCTATCTGATACGATAGTCTCGGAACTCCATGCAGACATACGATCCTGGTCATATATATCTTCGCCAACTTCGCACTCGTATAGGTGGTTTTCACTGGGATAAAGTGAGCCACTTTGGTCAACCGATCCACTACTACCCACATAGAATCGTATCCCGGTCGGGTTCTGGGCAATCCGGTGGTGAAATCCATGCCAAGCTTGTCCCACTTCCATTCGGGAGTCGGCATAGGCTACAGTAATCCTGCTGGCTTCTGATGTTCTGCCTTCACTCTCTGACATACATCACATATGGCTACATACTCGGCAATATCCTTCTTCATACCCGTCCAAAAGAAACGCTCCTTCAAATCCAAATACATCTTGGTGTTTCCGGGGTGTATCGAGTATGGCGAGTCATGAGCTTCCTGAAGTATCAACTTCCTGATCTCTACATTATTGGGCACATAGACACGGTCCTCAAACCACAGGGTGTCGTGCTCATCCTCACGAAAACCCTTGGCTTTTCCTTTGCTCATATTCTCCTTTATCTCGGCAATTTCCTTATCATCCTTCCGAGCTTCTCGAATTTTTTCCCAATAATGTCGACTGAATTTCTAATGCGGCAACAAATCCTCTAGGGACTATCTCCAAACGCAGATCCCTGAGATCTTCAGCTAACTCTGTTGGTAATCCTCCACTCATGAGGGTATTGGCATAACTCTTTCGGCTCAAAGCGTCTGCTACGACATTGGCCTTGCCTGGATGATAGTGCAACTTTATATCATAATCCTTTATAAGCACAAACCATCTCCTTTGCCTGAGATTCAACTCCTTTTGTGTGAAAATGTACTTCAAACTCTTATGATCCATGTACACGTCACAATGAGTCCCAATAAGGAAATGTCTCCAGGTCTTGAGCGCATGCACTACTGTTGCTAACTCCAAATCATGTGTGGCATAATTCAACTCATGCGGTCGAAGCTGACGTGAGGCATATGAAACAACTCTTCCGTCTTGCATAAGTATGCCTCCAAGTCCTAAGCGAGATGTGTCGCAATACACTTGGAAATCCTTGTGTATATCCGGCAGAATCAGCAGTGGGGTTGTAACCAAACGTTTCTTCAACTCCTGGAGACTTGCCTCACATTCATCGGTCCATTTGAACTTGGTGTCCTTCTTCAACAACTCCGTCATAGGCTTCGCAATCTTAGAGAAATTCTCAATGAATCTCCGATAATATCCCGCGAGTCCAAGAAAACTGCAGATCTCTCCAACTGAGGTGGGTGCCAACCACTCAGTGAATGACTAAACCTTAGTAGGGCCTACTGCTATACCTTCTCCTGATATAACATGTCCAAGGAATCCAACTTCTTTCAACCAAAAGTCACATTTGCTGAACTTGGCGTATAACTGATGTTCCCTGAGCTTCTTGAGAACTAAACGCAAATGCTCCTTGTGTTCCTCTTCATTCTTTGAGTATACCAAAATATCATCAATGAACACCACGACAAACTTCTCCAAGAACTCCATGAACACCTTATTCATCATACTCATGAAATAGGCTAGGGTGTTAGTCAATCCAAATGACATAACCATATACTCATATAGCCCATACCTTGTGGTGAAGGCTGCCTTAGGTATATCCTGTTGTCGGATCTTCAGCTGGTGGTATCCTGATCGTAGATCGATCTTGGAGAATACTTTAGCTCCTTGCAGATGGTCGAACAAATCATTGATCATCGACAGTGGGTACTTGATCTTGATCGTCACTTCATTCAATGCACGATAATCAACAACCATTCTCAAAGATTTATCCATCTTCTCGACCAAGAGCACTGGGGCTCCCCGTGGTGACGAACTTCGGTGAATGTAACCTTTCTCCAATAACTCCTAAATATGTTTCTTAATCTCCTCCAGATCATTAGTGGGCATCCGGTATGGTCTCTTCGATATTGGTCCGGTGCCTGGCAACAACTCTATCAAAAACTCAATGTCTCGATCCAGTGGCATGCCTGGTAGTTCCTCTGGAAATACATCCGGGTAATCCTTCACTATAGGCACTTCCTCCTGAACAACTCCCATGAGGGAATTTACATTATTCCTCTTTGGTGTATGGCTGGATACATACTTAATCCTTTTTCCCTCCGGTGTGGTGAGCAGGATTGACTTACTGACGCAATCAATGTTTCCTCCATACATCGATAGCCAATCCATACCGAGTATCACATCCAATCCTTGTGATTCCAAAATTATTAAGTCTGAGGGGAAAACATGCCTACCTATGGTCAATGGCATCTGAAAACATCCACTGCTTGCCATATACTCCGCTCCAGGTGAACTTACTAACATAGGTGTCTTAAGAACTTTGGTGGGCAACTTATACTTATCCACAAATCCCCTTTATATGTATGAATGCAATGCACCAGTATCAAAAAGAACTATTGCAGTAAATGACTTAACCAAAAACTTACCGATAACTGCATCTGGCTGCTCCTCAACCTCCTCCACGTTCATGTGGTTCACTTGTCCCTTGTTGAAGGGGTTGGGCTTCTTCCCAGAGCTTCCATTGCCATTTCCATTCTTGAGTACAGGACACTCATTGGCATAGTGTCCAGTCTTCCCGCACTTGAAATAGGTAACGTGACTTTGGTCCTTCTTGGCAGGTGTGCTTGGGTTAGGGCGGTTCTGACTGCTTGCTCCACTCCCATTTCCATTCCTAGAGCCATTGTGGTTATGCGAACTTCCTCCATTGTGGTTATGGACTCCATGGTTATGGGTATATCCTCCTGAGTTTGGGGTAAAACGGGGCTTCTGCTGAGCTCCTGAATTGTACTTCCCTTGTCCATTCTTCCTTTTGTGGCTCTCAGTTTCCTGCTGCTTTCCTTCAATCAAAAGAGCCTTATCTACCAACTCCTGGTAGTTGTTAAATGTTGCCACCAGTAACTGCATACTCATCTCATCGTTCATCCCTTCCATAAATTTCTCTTGCTTCGCGACATCTGTGGCCACATCATCTGGGGCATAACGAGCTAACTTGCTAAATTCATCCACGTACTGACCCACAGTACAGTTGCCCTGGCGTAAGTTACGAAACTCACGCTTCTTCATGCTCATAGCTCCATTTGAGACATGAGTAGTGCGGAACGCTTGCTGAAACTGCTCCCGAGTAACGTTGGCTATGGGGAAGGTGGCTGTGTAATTCTCCCACCATGAGGTTGTAGGTCCATCCAATTGGTGTGTGGCAAAACGCACCTTCTCAGCATCTGTGCTACCTGCAGTGGTTAACTCCCTTCCAATCCTGTGTAGCCAGTCATCCGCAACTATGGGCTAGGTGTTACTGGAAAACATCGATGGTTGTAACCTCAGAAAACGGGCTAAGTTCTCAACCGGAGGTGGTGGCGGTGGGTTGTTGTTGTTGTTGCCTTGATTCTGAACTAGCAACTCCATCAGTGTGTTCTGCTGTTGGATCAACTGAGTGAGCTCCGGTGGGAAAGCAAATCCGGGGTCACGTCTCGGAGGCATCTGATGGGTTTAGAGGGGAGAGATTAGAATATAATGAGGTCTAGTGAGAAAACACTACCCATATGCACATTATACACAAACATATCACACCAAAACAATTTCAAACAAGGCATACAATCGATCTAACTATCGTTACAGTTCTCGGACTACTAATATATACATGGGGGAAATACTACTAATAGTATGGTGGTCTACTAAAAAATTGATCCGTAGAAGACTCCATGATATCTGCTCCAGCTTCGTCTTCATAATCATCATCACTGGGTTGGAGTCGGTGTCATCGATGATGATGTAGTCCTTGGGATGATCGTCATCTCCTCCTGGCGCAGGGTCTCCCATGAATACTCCTAGCTTCCTTGCCAGCTCGTTGTTCTTCTCCACTAGTATGGTGATTTCCTCCTCATATCCGTCGCGTGTAGAGTTGAGTTTTTCTTCCAGCTCCTTGTTCCTAGTCATCAACTTCTTCAGATCTATCTTGCTTGCGCACATTTGGTTCTCCTGGCGACGAATGTGCTGGTTTAACTCCTGGATGAAAGCTGCAATGGACCAAGCTGCAATGGACCTGTCCTTCCTAGTGCTGATCATCTCCCATTGCTCATCTCGGCGTCCACATATCTCGTAGATGGTGTCTTTAAGATCCTTGTGATAAACTTCGCCGATGCGTCCTATGGCGATGTGGGCTGCCATGCTCTTTCCTAGACTCCATGTTGGTGCATCAAAGGAAAACTCTATGGGCTCAGTTACTGGCATGAATGTCCTTCCTAGGACTTGAACTCGAATCATCCAACTCTCCTCTTCTGGTGAAGTGGCGGTGTAGGTCCTGGTGAGCTTGGTATTCCAATGTTTAGGTATCAAGTGACTTCCTTCAAGTGTCGCCCAAAGGGTGTGTCTTCATCCGGTTGTGCAAACTTGTTCCTTGTGTCCGTCATCCTATAGAGTAGAAAATGGAGAGAAGTCATAAATGAGTAGAGAAGAGTGACCTATGGCTCATCTTAGTGGTCGTGTCCTACATTCATCGTGTGCTCTGATACCATCTTGTAGCGATATGACCTCAAACGGTCAAATCTCTATGCATAAGTGTCATCCCTGGATCGGTAATGCTGACACACACAGTACTTGAAGGATTTATAACAGAGTGGAAATCACACACTTATTATATCTAATGTCTCAAAAGAGAACTTATTACAATAAATATGGCTTAAGGCCATCTAAATAAGATAAAAGCGGAAGGCTTGGAAGATAAAGTGAGTCCATTAACTCCAACGGCATAGCTGAGTGCACGACAACGACCTAGCGCACCTTACTCTTTGTCTGAAAAGTCTGCAACATGATATGTTGCAGCCTGAAATGGGTCAGCACATGGAATATGCTGGCAAGATAACACTGTAGAGCAATGAAACAAGTAAAAGCTATCACTACATGCATATATGGCTCGTGGAGGCTCTATGGTTATAATGTTTCTGGCTTTTTGTGAAAAGCCAATTTTTCCCTACAACAAAGGAATATATTTTATTTAACTATCATGGTATTTGAAAACATTGAGAATGGTAACCCCATCTCAATCCCAATTAAAAAATAATTAACATCCCAACAAATTAATTTAGGGTGATGATATCCACATGATAATCCAAGAACCAGATACTCAAGATGTCCATAACCGGGGACATGGCTAACCATGATTAGTTTGTACACTCTGTAGAGGTTTGCGCACTTTTCCCCACAAGACTCGATCTCCTCCATTGTATTTCTCGCACTGCATGGTGTTTGAGAATCAGATGACCGAGACACAGTCTTTTCGAAGAGGTCACCTTAACCGATAGATAGGCCGGTACACCTACAATCCCCTACATCTGCTATCCCATCATGGAAAGGTTTCCCACAACTTACTCAACTATGCCAGAGCCCATAATGGCTTGTGGCTGCACACGGAAGTTTCTAGCATGAATAATCTTATGATCCCTTTGAGCCTGGGTGGAGAACCAAAAAGGATAGCACTGGTATATCCCCAGGTGCCCGCAACCAATCCACCTAGATGTGTGTTTAAGTAGCCACCTTAAGTAAACCATTAATTAATAATCTCACATATGCCATGGATACACTCAAACCCAATCCACATCTACGAGCATAGCATGGTAATATAAGCATAATGTAGAAGTAACTCCCAGGGGTTGATAATAAAAAGGGTAATAGGTTCTACCTCATCATCTACTTCCCAAAACCCACATGTTAAGTGATCCTACTCATACAATGTTTGAGGGTTGAGCTAATGCATAAAAACTAGGTAATAAAGGGGTATGATCAAAGTGTTTCTTGCCTTGCTAATGATCCGCAAACCTAGTGACTCGTAGTAGTACGCTGCGCACTGCGGGAATTCTAGCGCAAACAAACAATAGCATACATAAGCACTCAAGCAAAGATGCAAGATAAAAACTTCAAATAAGAATATCCAAACTGAAAGTTCAAATGAAGAGGTTCGATTTGATACAAGACTCGATCAAAACGGAGATACAGAACTGAAACTACGGTCAAAAGAACTTCGTAGACAAATCTGCTTGAAACCAAATTTTAAATTTGTCAAAACCTTATTCAAGTTGATTAAACGGAAAGAGGGTTTCGAGACGAAGATTCTGGCATTGGTTTCACTAGATTTGGACAAATGGTTAAGAAACGGCTAGGGTTTGAAGATCAGGAGCTAATCTATGATAAAAATAATCGCGGATAGGTCCCTAGCCGAAAATAAAATAAAAAGAAAAGACTAACGAATGAACGTTCGTTGTCTGAGCCTAACCGGCGAACAACGTTCATTAAAACGAATGAACGGATGAACATCCGCTAAATAAATAAACCAATGAAAACCGATCTAAGAAAATAAACCGCGAAACTAAAAGAACCGGGGTTAACCGAAGAAAAACCAACCGGTCAATGGCGGCGGTTTCCGGCGGGATCCGGCGGCTTTCCGGCAGCGGCGGCGCTCGGCAAGGTGGCGGGGCGAGGCAGCTGCAGGCGGCGTGGCGCTACGGCGGCGGAGCGCTGCTGCTGCGGGGCGGGGCGAGGCGAGGTGGTGGCAAGGGGCGGCGATGGTGCTATATAAGAGGGAGGGGCGGGGTCATCTTGGGGAAGGGGCAGGCCGCGGCGGCGGGGGCAACCCGGACTCCGGTCGGAGTCCGGCTCGGTCAAGCGGGCGAGCGGGAAGGCGGCAGCGCTGCACTGGGCCCGCTGGGCCTTCGGCCTAGTTTGGTCTGGAACTTTTTTTTAAAATGATTCCGCCGAGAAAAAAATTCTAAATAAAATAAAATATAAATATAAAAATGCCAAAACAAATTTTCACCGTATAAATAAAATATTTAGGACTTAGTTAACATCTTCTTGGCCTAAAAATGCAATTTTGAAAAAGCATATTTTTCTAATTCAAATAAAATAGCAATAAAATCCAAATAAAATAGTTTATTTGATTTTAATAATTTTCCTCCAATATTTCATTTATTTTTGGAGAAGTCATTTTATCTCCTCTTGTATGTTTCTAATATTGGAAATATTATTTGGAGAAGAAATTAATTAAAACCAAAGTGATCCACTTTTCAATATTTGAGAAAATTCAAATATGAAAACAATAAAATCCCCAACTCTCTCCGTGGGTCCTTGAGTTGCTTAGGATTTTGGGATCACAAAGCCAAAATGCAAATAAAGTATGATATGCATATGATGACCTATGTATAACATTTCAAATTGGAAATTTGGGATGTTACTTTTTATCAACTATATCACACACGATTTGATGAAGAAAACTCTGTGGCATTGGGCAATCCATCGCAAGCGCTTTTACTGCTAGAACCGTTTGCAAAGGTCCATGACACATTTAGCAGGTTTATTAGTTTACAATTAATAATTCCAGTATTACGCAAATTCACATTTCATATCGAACAGCTATTTTCCAATTTCATATTAGGCACATAAATATATTATAACATCACAGTATAATAGCTACATGAAAACAACACGGTACAACATATAGCTAGTTCAACTTCATAAGAACAATATATTCATTTCCCTAATCAAGATCATCCAGGCTCGTCTTATCCACCTCTGTTTTCAGTTCAGTAAGAACCTGTTTTGCACGGGCCAACTGGGAAAGTGCCTCCTCCTTTGCCTACACCATCTTAGCAAAGTCCGATTTAAAAAATTTGAGCTCATTCTCCACCTTCAACTTTTTATCCCGCATCTTCAAACATTCTTCAGCATTGACAACAGTTTCTCTAAGCCTACGTCTGTTCTCTTCCTCATACATGCTCCAGAGCTTCGCTAGGCACATCTTCAAAGACTGTGGCCACTCTTGATCAACCCACTCCAAGTAAGAACACTTCCGTTCATCCTATAATATTTAAAACTAGATCAGTTACAATTGTAGGGGAAATGGGTTTATAGCAACATAGAAAATCACCAATGCTTATTTTGAGAAACTAAAGAAACATGTTAACTATGACATATCTTCTCAAAAAGATCAATGTGCAAATGAAATAATTGGTACCGAGACAACAAAAAAATTCTGGTACATTAGAAGCTATAATTAACTACAACGATGCTACAAGTTCTTACTCATGTACAATAAATAACAAATTGAACATTTTATGAGGAAGGTAAATATAATTGCGACAACATAGCGAGAGTGTTTGGATGACAGCAATTTGATACTAACCGGTGTGTACATGCACAAATTTAGTAACATAGAACTAATAGCACTAAGGCCGTCCACTATGTATGCCAAAACTAGGGTAAAGACAACTATTGCTACATCTCGCACCAGTGCCCTGCACTGGCGAGCCGATGCAGCAGAAAAAAATCAGGGACCCGAACTCTGGAGCACGTAGTTGCTTCGATGCCCAGTTGCTTTGTGCCATAAAGATTTAGTATTTTACTGCTTGGCTGCTTGGATGTGTGGACCAAAGTTGGCTGCACAAACTGCTGAAGCGGTGCCAAATAATTTTCTAATGGCACCGCTGATGAGATGGCAACAATTTAAGATACTAGGTACAAATTGTGACACTGTCTTAGGATGCGTTTGGTCGAAGGTGTGGTATGAATGGGTTGGGACCGTGATAGTGTCTGGATCACATCTAACAAATGATTTTTAACAACGAAAGAGGGTCTAACCTTCTCTGCACATGCCAGAAACTTCCTCCCACTATCCATAGTATCAAATGCAACTAGCTTCACGCATGGAGATTGATGGTGACAACGAGTAGATAGATCTTCAGCCACCCCGCTCCATTCGTTGCCACTGATGGTCCTAGGGAGTGCTACCTCTTGAGCACTGCGTTGGTTTTCCCTTGAAGAGGAAAGGGTGATGCAGTAAAGTAGCGTAAGTATTTCCCTCAGTTTTTGAGAACCAAGGTATCAATCCAGTAGGAGATCACACTCAAGTCCCACACACCTACATAAACAAATAAGAACCTCGCAACCAACACGATAAAGGGGTTGTCAAGCCCTTCTCGGTCACTTACGAGAGTGAGATCTGATAGATATGATAAGATAATATTTTTGGTATTTTTATGATAAAGAGAAATAAAGATGCAAAGTAAAATAAAAGCCAAAGGAAATAACTAAGTATTGGAAGATTAATATGATAGAAGATAGACCCGGGGGCCATAGGTTTCACTAGTGGCTTCTCTTAAGAGCATAAGTATTATGGTGGGTAAACGAATTACTGTCGAGCAATTGATAGAATTGAGCATAGTTATGAGAATATAGGCATCACGTCCGAGACAAGTAGACCGAAACGATTCTGCATCTACTACTATTACTCCACACATCGACCGCTATCCAGCATGCATCTAGAGTATTAAGTTCATAAGAACAGAGTAATGCTTTAAGGAAGATGACATGATGTAGAGGGATAAACTCATGAAATATGATATAAACCCCATATTTTTATCCTCGATGGCAACAATACAATACGTGTCGGTTCCCTTTCTGTCACTAGGATCGAGAACCGCAAGATTGAGCCCAAAGCTAAGAACTTCTCCCATTGCAAGAAAGATCAATCTAGTAGGCCAAACCAAACTGATAATTCGGAGAGACTTGCAAAGATAAACAAATCATACATAAAATAATTCAGAGGAGAATCAAATATTGTTCATAGATAATCTAGATCATAAACCCACAATTCATCGGATCTCGACAAACATACCGCAAAAGAAGATTACATCGAATAGATCTCCAAGAAGATCGAGGAGAACTTTGTATTGAGATCCAAGGAGAGAGAAGAAGCCATCTAGCTAATAACTATGGACCCATAGGTCTGAAATAAACTACTCACACATCACCGGAGAGGCCATGGAGTTGATGTAGAGGCCCTCCGTGATCGATGCCCCCTCCGGCGGAGCTCCGGAAAAGGCCCCAAGATGGGATCTCTCGGGTACAGAAGGTTGCCGTGGTGAAATTAGGTTTTCGTGGTGCTCCTGGATGTTTCGGGGTACTTGGATATATATAGGAGGAAGAAGTATGTCAGTGGAGCAACGGAGGGCCCACGAGGGTGGAGGGCGCGCCCAGGGGGGTAGGCGCGCCCCCATGCCTCGTGCCTTCCTCCGTTGTTTCTTGACGCACAATCCAAGTCTCCTGGATCACATTCATTGAGAAAATCACATTCCCGAAGGTTTCATTCCATTTGGACTCTGTTTGATATTCCTTTTCTTCGAAACCCTAAAATAGACAAAAAAAACAACAATTTGGGTTGGGCCTCCGATTAGTAGGTTAGTCCCAAAAATGATATAAAAGTGTAAAATAAAGCCCATTAACATCCACAATAGATAATATAATAGCATGGAGAAATCAAAATTATAGATACGTTGGAGATGTATCAGGGAGCTACAAGAGGAAGAAATGACTCAAATCGATCGTCGGGGTAAAAATCCTTCATTCCAAGTCATAGTCCGAGAGAGAGAAGAGAGGCATACCCGGGTGGTGAAGGAGTCGCCGCCGGAGGAGGAACCGCTGGAGAGGTCTTTGAAGAAGACCATGGCGACCTCGGCGGTAGGATGCGAGACGGCGAGAGCGAGGAAGCGGCTATAGCTTAGCAAGGAAGGAAGGAAGGAGGAAACAAGGGAAATGTGACTTGTGGTCAAGGAGAAAAGGGGCTAGGGAAGGGGGGAAGGGGGCGGGGTAGATATTTTGGCGGTAGGCCAAAATTTTGGAAATGTGGAGGGAAACTTTGCGCGTGGTGCCGCTGGACCTTTCACTTTGAACGATTGTGTGCATCGCAAACGATTCTTCTGCTTTACGCGCATGGGATGAGTTTGATAATTCAGATTTTGGTGAAAATTTCCCCGGGTACGTCATTGCATAATTTTACATCGCTTGCTAATTTTGGCACACAAAAGAGCGTACATCAAACAAACCACACTTACTGAATCGAGCAATTTTAGTAATTAAACAGAGCCAGTTGACCTAAACGTTGCTCTATAAAAAGACCAGGATTAAAAACAAAGCCTAAGTAAGCATAATTTAACAAATCCGTCGCCGCGCGCCTATGCATCGCCGGTGTGAGATAAGACATCGATGACTTGTCCTGACGACATGCCTCCGTTGGTGGACTTTGCGTCCCCCCTCCTGAAGTCAACCGTGTCCTCGTCCTCATCCTCGGCACCGCCCTCAAGGTTGTAGTACTCGTAGTAGTGGCTGTGCCAGAGCTCGCGTTGGTACTCCACTGCCGATTCCTCGATGGATAGACTCTTCTCTACCTCGACCTCGGCCACGTGCAACTCCTCCTCTCGGCGCTCCTTGATATCCGCCGCCTCCTGCATCTCCAGCTCCCGCTCGGCGACCTCATGAGGAAGCAGGTGCTCCATGGTCACCACCGCCTTTTCAGACGTGGGTTGCATGCTGGAGTTTGAGGTGGCCTGGAATATCTTGGCATGTGCATCCTCGATCTTGGCGTAGATGGCCTCAACCCGGGCCAGGGCGACATCGACAGCACAGACGGCAGCTCGAGTGCTCTCGGTGTTTGCAGCAGCCGTCTCGGCTGCTGCGGCTGCCCTATCGGCTGCCGCAGACGCCCTCTCGGTGGAAGCGGCCGTGCTCAATGCGGATGCGGCGGCACTCTCGGCGTACGCGGCCGCGCTCTCGGCGCAGGCGGCGGCGCTCAGGGGGACGCGTCCATCATACAGGCCTTCACGAAGCGTTTCCATGGCATCATCTTTGCAAGAAGGGGGTGCAGGAATGGGGAAAGGGATTCGTCGATTCGGGGGTTGCCGGCACTAGAGCAGACGAGCCGACGAAGCTTAAGGAGGGAGACTTAAATAGACCTAGATATTTTCATCGCAAATGGTTCCTAGAAAACAACTGTGTGTGATGTTGTATATATTTTTTATTAGTTGTGAAAGACGAATTTGAGTAAAGTGGAAATGGTGGTGTTTTAAATGATCAAGAAATTTTGTAGTACTAATACAACTATCATGTCAAAGTTTGGAACATTTCAGGGGTCATTTGACCTTTTAAGACATTTAAGTGATTTTATAGCCATTTCATGACCGTAATTTAAATTTGAACTACATGTAGATGCAACAGCTAACCATAACGGTTTGAAAACTCATATTTCATGTACTTGTGCACGATTTAATTCCATGTGTAGTAAATTGGAAGGAAATTTCAAACATATTGGTCTAACGGCTATGACACAATTAAGCATGGAGTGACATGGGATTTTAATTCAAAAAAAATCAGAAACACATGAAACCTTGGTTGATTTAATATCATGCAACCAACATGATGTGGTAAAAAATTGGCATGTTTGACGAAAGTTTGGACACACACCCCTCACAAAACGGAGCAACTCACTAGAAGGCTCGTGGTTCCAAGAGGGAACAATGCATGTTTGATGACGAACGGGAGATAGCTTCCTCTTACGGCCTTCAATTTTTTTCTACGTCTAACATGCACTACTACAACTGTAATGTGAAATTTTTGAAAATTCTAGGGGTCATTTGACCTTTTAAAGATATTTAAGTGATTTTCTAGCCATTTAATGATTGTAATTCAAATCTGAACTACATCTACATGCAATGCCTAACCAAAACGGTTTGAAAAATCATATTTGTGTACTTGTGTGCGAGTTAATTCCATGTGCAGTAAACTAGAAGGAATTTTCAAACATATTTGTCTCACGACATGGACACATGCATACGTATGCATGGAGTGACATTGCATTTTAATTCCCAAAAAATAAGAAACACATGAAACCTTGGTTGATGTAATGTCATGCCACCAAGATGATGTGGCAAAGAAATTGGCATGTTTGACGAAAGTTTGGACACACACCCATCACAAACCGGAGCAACTCACTAGAAGGCTCGTGGTTCTGAGAGGGAACAATGCATGTTTGATGACGAACGGGAGATAGCTTCCTCTTATGACCTTCAGTTTTTTAATACGTCTAACATGCACTACTACAACTATATTGTGAAATTTTGGAAAATTCTAGGGGTCATTTGACATTTTAAAGACATTTAACTGATTTTCTAACCATATAATGACCGTAATTCAAATTTGAACTACATCTACATGTAACGCCTAACCAAAACGGTTTGAAAAATCATATATGTGTACTTGTGTGCGAGTTAATTCCATGTGAAGTAAATTAGAAGGAATTTTCAAACATATTGGTCTCACGACATGGACACATGCATACGTATGCAAGAAGTGACATGGCACTTTAATTCCAAAAAAAATGATCAGAAAAACATGAAACCTTGGTTGATGTAATGTCATGCCACCAAGATGATGTGGTAAAGAAATTGGCATGTTTGATGAAAGTTTGGACACACACCCCTCACAAACCGGAGCAACTCACTAGAAGGTTTGTGGTTCCGAGGGGGAACAATGCATGTTCGATGACGAACGGGTGATAGCTTCCTCTTACGACCTTCAAATTTTTCTCCATGTTTAACATGCACTAATACAACTGTCATGTGAAAATTTGGAAAATTTCAGGGGTCATGTGTCCTTTTAAACACATTTAAGTGATTTTCTAACCATTTAATGATTGTAATTCATATTTGAACTACATCTACATGCAACTCCTAACCAAAATGGTTCGAAAAATCATATTTTGTGTACTTGTGTGCGAGTTAATTCCATGTGTAGTAAATTAGAAGGAATTTTCAAACATATTGGTCTCAAGGCATGGGAACATGCATGGAGTGCCATGGCATTTTAATTCCAAAAAATCAAAAAATGATTAGAAAACCATGATTAATGGCATGCCACCAAGATGATGTGGTAAAAAATTTGGCCTGTTTGACGAAAGTTTGGACACACACCCCTCACAAACCGGAGCAACTCACTAGAAGGTTCGTGGTTCCGAGAGGGAACAATGCATGTTTGATGATGGACGGGAGATAGCTTCCTCTTATGGCCTTTAATTTTTTTTTCTACGTCTAACGTGCACTACTACAACTGTAATGTGATTTTTTTTAAATTCTAGGGGTGATTTGACCTTTTGAAGATATTTAAGTGATTTTCTAGCCATTTAATGACCGTAATTCAAATTTGAACTACATCTACATGTAACGCCTAACCAAAACGGTTTGAAAATCATATTTGTGTACTTGTGTGTGAGTTAATTCCACGTGCAGTAAATTAGAAAGAATTTTCAAATATATTTATCTCACGACATGGATTCATGCATACGTATGCATGGAGTGACATGGCATTTTAATTCAAAAAAAACAGAAAACCATGAAACCTTGGTTGATGTAATGTCATGCCACCAAGATGATGTGGTAAAGAAATTGGCATGTTTGATGAAAGTTTGGACACACACCCCTTGCAAACCGGAGCAACTCACTAGAAGGTTCGTGGTTCCGAGAGGGAACAATGCATGTTTGATGACGAATAGGAGATAGCTTCCTTTTATGGCCTTCAATTTTTTTTCTACGTGTAACGTGCACTAATACAACTGTCATGTGAAAATTTGGAAAATTTCAGGGGTCATTTGACCTTTTAAAGACATTTAAGTGATTTTCTAACCATTCAATGACCGTAATTCAAATTTGAACTACATCTACATGCAACGGCTAACCAAAACGGTTTGAAAAAACATATTTTTGTGTACTTGTGTGCTAGTTAATTCCTTGTGAAGTAAATTAGAAGGAATTTTCAAACATATTGGTCTCAAGACATGGGCACATGCATGGAGTGCCATGGCATTTTAATTCCAAAAAATTAAAAATTATCAGAAAAACATGAAACCTTGCTTGATTTAATGGCATGCCACCAAGATTGAGGGAGTCCTGGATTAGGGGGTCTCCAGACAGCCGGGCTATCTCCATTGGCCGGGCTGTTAGACTATAAAGATACAAGATTGAAGACTTCGTCTCGTGTCCGGATGGGACTCTACTTGGCGTGGAAGGCAAGCTAGGCAATACGTATATGGATATCTCCTCCTTTCACTACTGGAATCAGCTACTTTGCCATCTGCCAGCTCTTTGCCGTCAGCTAGCGGACGGCAAAGAAGCTCTTTGCCATCAGCTACCCGAAAGCAGACGGCAAAGAACTGGTTGATGGCAAAGAAAGCCTTTGCCATCAGCCAGCTCTTTGCCGTCCGCTAGCTGACGGCAAAGAGGGAGGGGGGGGGCACTGAGGAGCTGGTTAAAAAATACTTAACGTCCCCCCGCTTTGCCGTCCACCGCAGATGGCAAATATGAAGAAAAGCGGACGGCAAAGGAGGGCGGACGGCAAAGGCTAGCCTAACTAACCTAACTAAGGGCCACGCCCCCTCCCCCGCCCGTTACTCATCTCTCTCCCTCGATCTCCTCCGCCCCCGCCCCCGCCCCCACCGCCCGGCGCCGCCCCCGCCCTCGCCGCACCCGCCACCGCCCATCGTCGTCCGGCGCCGCCGCCGCTCCCACCCCCTCCCCCACCTGCCACCGCCCCCACCGTCCCGCCGCCCAGCGCTGCCCCCGCCCCTCCCGCCCCCGCCCCTCCCGCCCGGCGCCGCCCCCGCCCCCGCCGCCCGGCCATCCCACTGCCCTGGAGCCCCGCCGCCCCCCCACCCACCCACCACCCCGGCGCCAGCGTCGCCCCCTACTCCGGTGAGTTTTTTTTTCTGTTTTTCTTTTTTTTGCTGTTTAATTCTTGTTTAATTGTTAGTGTTAGTGTTAGTGTTAGATTTAGTGTTAGAAAATAAGAAAATTTAGTGTTAGTGTTAGCAAAAAGAATATGTAGAAGAAAAGAAGAAGAAGTGGAAAAAAGATGAAAAAGAAGAAAAGAAAAGAAGTAGAAAAAAGATGAAAAAGAAGAAGAAGAAAAGAAGTAGAAGAAGTAGAAGAAGTAGAAGAAGAAGAATAGAAGAAAAGAAAAGAAGTAAAAGAAGTAGAAAAAGGATGAAAAAAGAAGAAGAAGAAGAAGAAGAAAGGAAAGAAGAAGAAAGGAAAGAAGAAGAAGAAGAAGAAGAAAGGAAAGAAGAAGAAGGATAGAAGAAGAAGAAGAAAGGAAAGAAAAAGAAAAAAGAAGAAGAAGAGAAGGAAAGAAGAAGAAGGATAGAAGGAAACACCCCGACCACTGACCCCGACACCCCGACCCTGACACCACACCCCGACACCTGACCCCGACACCCCGACCCCGACACCACACCCCGACACATAGACCACGACACCACACCCCGACACCCCGACCCCGACACGGCACCCTAACCCCGAAATAGCACCCCGACACCAACATGACACCCCGACCCCCTAAACCTCCCGAAAAGGTGCTCTTTGGCCTTCCAGAGGCCGACGGGGTTATATATTTGTGAATTATTAGTTAGGTCATATATTTTTTGATTTTGTTATGAAAAACATCATATATAATTGTGTTGATCAGGTAGATTTAAATGTGCAGTTGTTTCATCGCTGCGAGGTTTGGTGTTCGACGACCGCGCCGTGCGTTTGACGAGCTCTGCCCCTTCGTTCGTGGGTGAGCACAAATGACATGTCCTTCTCCCCCATTAATTATTTGCACAAATGACATGAAATTTGGTAGCTAGCTATATATGTGTCTTGAATCATCAGTATGCATAACCAATATGTGTCTCCCATTCGTAAGCGTCATAGTTATAAATATGCATGCATTTGCATATTTATAACCTTGATTCTTTCGAATTGTCCAATGCTATCCACGGACAGCCCGAGTATGTGTAGATCGGGTTCGTTTTCCCATATGCTTTGCTCCGGATCTGACGCATAAATTTCGTCAGTGCCTCCCCTGTTGTTCTCCGGGTACACATCCTCTCTGTTTATTGCAGAGACGTGTATCAGGAGAACAGCGGGGAGGTGCTGCCGAAATTTTGCGTCGGATCCGGAGCATAGCATATGGGAAAATGAACCCAATCTACACATACTCGGGTGGGATTAGGACCTATCATTACCTATTAGAGTGTAGGTTGCATGGACATAATAAAATTGACAAAGTAGATCAACTGATGAATATATACATGGTGAATTACATATATAACTGTTGTGTGTCCAGTAGCTCTGAAAGTCAAGATGAGTGACCGTGCTTGGATGTATACCGGCCACACTGGTCAGAACAAATGGAGCGCTGAATGGTTCACAAAAACCAAGGGGTTTGTGCAAGCCGCATTTGCAAATGGCCAGAGGAAAACTTGGTGCCCCTGTTTCCGATGCGGCAATTGGGAAAAGAGGACAGAGGCGGAAATGGGTAAACACCCGCAGAAGAATGGTTTTACGCCCGATTATACGGTGTGGACATTTCATGGTGAGTCTGCCCAACATGACCGAGCTGAGGTGGATCGTCGTCACACCGATGAGCATGGTACCGGGATGGAAAACATGGTGCAAGGCTATGATGATGCTCAGGATTCGGACGAGGAGATGGAGGAATCTGCAAAGGCTTTCAATGAAATGTTGGAGTCTTCGAAACGTCCGCTCCACGAGCACACTGAGCTTTGTTAGTTGGATGCCATCTCACAAGTAATGGCTCTGAAGGCTCAGTTCAACTTGGGCAGAGAATGCTATGACGCAATTATGACAGTATTTGGACGCTTTCTACCCAAAGGCCATGTAATGCCTGTAAACCTGTACCAGTCGGACAAAATCCTCCGTGCACTGAAGATGCCCTATGAGAAGATACATGCCTATGAGAAAGGATGTGCCTTATTTAGGCTTGACTATGCGGACTTGAACTATTGTCCCATTTGCAAGTCTTCCAGGTATATTGTGGTAGACAATGGTATGGGTGAGAAGACACAGACCAAAATCCCCGTTAGTGTTCTTTGGTATATGCCAATCGTACCAAGACTTCAACGTCTTTTCAT
This sequence comes from Triticum aestivum, assembly GCF_018294505.1. Taxonomy (NCBI): domain Eukaryota; kingdom Viridiplantae; phylum Streptophyta; class Magnoliopsida; order Poales; family Poaceae; genus Triticum; species Triticum aestivum. The sequence goes on along the minus strand of NC_057794.1, from coordinate 232,256,399 downwards.
GGTCGAAGAGACGGCCAGACAGATGACATGGCACAAAACAGGCAAAAGAACCGAACTAGATGCAGATGGGAATCTGATGATGGTACACACATCGGATGGTGTTGCGTGGAAAAAGTTTGATGAATTACATGCTGACAAAGCGGCAGATCCGAGGCATCCTCGAGTCGGCATCAGCACCGATGGGTTCAGTGTGTTTGGTATGACGGCAGCCCAATACAGTTGTTGGCCCGTATTTGTCTTTCCACTCAATCTCCCCCCAGACAGATTATGCAAAGAAAGAACATTTTCCTGACGTTGATAATTCCAGGGCCCACCTATCCGGGGAAAAATATGAATGTGTACATGCAGCCGCTTAAGGACGAATTGCAAGAAGCCTAGGATAATGGGTTCAAGACATACGACGCCTTTAACAAACGGAACTTCATAATGCGTGTCTGGTACATGTACTCGACGCATGACTTGCCGGTGTATGCGCTATTCGTTGGCTGGTGTGTGCATGGAAGGTTCCCGTGCCCCACATGCAAGGGAGCTCTTGAGTTTCGTTGGCTTCAGGCTGGTCACAAGTTTTCTTGCTTCGACATGCATAGACAGTTCCTGGATCCTCGCCATAAGTTCAGGAAAGACAAGAAGAACTTCATCAGGGGTAGAGTTGTCAAAAACTCTGCACCACCTGCACTGACAGGCCAACAGACCCTGGATCAGTTAAACGCTCTCGAGCCAGATCCACAACGTCCAGGGTACTTCAAGGGGTATAATACTAAGCACACGTGGACTCACAAAACATGCTTATGGGATCTGCCTTACTTCAAAGACCTCCTTTGCCCACACAACATCGACGTGATGCACACTAAGAAGAATATCACCGAGGCACTTTTTGGTACATTGTTCGGCATAGATGGGAAGTCAAAGGATAATACTAAGGCTAGAGTCGACCTGGAGGCGCTATGTGATAGGCCGTTACAAAACATGAAAGAACCGAAAGGAAAGCAGAACTGGACGAAGCCAAAGGCATGGTTCAATCTTGGAAGGCCAGCTATGAGGGAAATTCTCTTGTGGGTGCAACAGCAGTTGATGTTCCCCGATGGGTATGCAGCGAATCTAAAGAGGGGAGCGAATCTTGATAAACTGAAGATATTTGGTCTCAAGAGTCATGATTGGCACATATGGATTGAGCGGGTAATGCCGGTGATGTTGCGTGGCTTCATCCCTGAGGATGAATGGCTAGTACTGGCAGAACTCAGCTATTTCTTCCGTGTTCTTTGTGCGAAAGAACTATCGCCTGGCGTGCTAGAAGAAATGGAAGAGTTGGCGCCGGAGTTGATCTCCAAGTTAGAGAAGATCTTTCCACCGGGCTTCTTTAATCCAATGCAGCATTTGATTTTGCATCTCCCGACCGAGGCAAGATTGGGGGTCCCGTGCAAAATCGTTGGTGCCACCCAACTAAGAGGATGCAGAAGTCGCTTCGAGAAAAATGTAAAAATAAACGTAGAATTGAAGCATCGATGGCTGAGGCATTCATCACAGAGGAGGCGGCAAACTTCGTAACAGCGCACTACGAAGCCAAAAATCGTCATTTGCATAATCCGAAGCCTCGGTACAATGCTGACGAGCCTGAAAAGGGTGGATCCAACCTCAGCCTATTCAAAGGGAATCTCGCACCAGCTAGTGTTTCACTTCCAGTATCTTTGGATAATGAAGAATGGAGGACCATTTCGTTGTATATCTTCAACAACCTGATAGAAGTGCGGCCGTACATCAAGTAAGTTCTCGGTACATTGTTTCGCAACTTGTATTTCCTTTGAACTACTCTTATTCCTGGATATGTCATACAGTCGATACGTCGCCATATTCTCGTATGGAGCGGAGATCCAAAAGGATTCCGTTGAAGAGAATGAGCTTCTCGCAAAGCAAGGAGGTGGCTATCCCGGTTTCATCTCTTGGTTCAAACAAACGGTAATTTCTATTAGACAATTTCATTTCATTCGCTAATTTGTGCATAATGCAACAATCCTTTCATATTAAACTTGTAGGCTAATTCAGAGTCTATGGACGCCGAATTGAGACAAGTCGCTAATGGTTTTGACTATAAGGTCCGTTCATTTGACAAGTACGACATCAACGGGTATCGCTTTCGTACCTATGGCAAAGAGCTATCTATGGCCGACCGAAAGTCTACAAATTGTTGTGTATCTGCTATCGGCGAAGGAGGTACCGAGTATTATGGGAGAGTTGAAGCAATTTATGAACTTCTGTTCTATGGTGAAACCCCACCGAATGTCGTAGTCTTCAAATGTTATTGGTTTCAGCCGAAGGAGACTAGAAGGACTCATGAACATATAGGGCTAGTTGAAATCAACCAAAGCACTCATTTAGATGTTCCTGATGTCTATATTATGGCTCAACAGGCGACCCAAGTATTCTATCTACCGTGGGCCTGCCAAACTAATCCAAATCTGAAAGGTTGGGATGTCGTTTATGAAGTGCCGCCACGTGCTAGACTTTCTCCCCCAAAGGAAGAGGATTATGAACCTCACATTAACCCAGACACATATGAAGGAGAATTCTTCCAAGAGACACGTCTTTCCAAAAAGCGTTTCAAGAACCGCTATACTTCACCCCAAAACATTGAAGTAGACAGCGACAATGAATCCGACATCACCCCAGAGGAGGAACAAGAAGAGCCGGAACAAGAAGAGGTTACTGCTGCGGATGACCTGTCAATGCTTGACCGATTACGTCAAGGTGGCCTTGCACATGTTGATGCCAATGAACCCTATGAGCCCATCATTGATTATAGTGATGATGATGATGATTATGCATTTATTGATGATACTGATCGAGATTATTAGTAGTGTCAGGTATTCAATTTTTTTATGTTGTACTTGATGATGATACACTTAAGTGATATACATATTATTATTCATGTCGGTACTTTTTTTATGTTGTACTAATTTCGTTTATTCTTTGTCATGGCAGGTGTGGAAAGATGGTGGGCGCTAGTCGGGAGCGCGCCGAGGCCCCTTCTTCGTCGGCGCGTGGTGCGAGGTCTTCCATTCCACACGCACCTCTCCGCCGAGCGTTGCTGGACAGTATGGCGACACCGCCGGGCCCTTCTTCGTCGACCGCGGTGCACAGCAGGGGACGAGGTAAGAAGAAGAGAGGAGGTGGAGCACGTGGTCGCGGGAGAGGAGGTAGGGTGACTCTTACGGCGCCTTCCTCGCCACCGCCCCCAGCTGTTTCACCCGAGCACGTGACTGCTAGGGTGGACTCGTCTGAGGAGGAGGCTGCACGGACTCCGGTCCACGAGCCTCCGGTCCACGAGTCTTCGGCCCACGAGCCTCGGGCCTTCGGCCCACGAGACTTGGGCCCACGAGACCCCGAAGGAGCACACGTCTGGATGGGGTACCTGGTCGGGTCATCCTGAGCATGGCGGGGAGCCGAGTGGCCATGCTGATGATGGCGGGGAGCCGACTGATGAGGAGGGGGAGGAGGGGGCAACGTCTACCAGCGTGGTGCTACACGGCTCCCGTCCGTGCCGGTGACCCACGAGCAGAGGTGGTTGATTTTCCCTGATGGGGAGAGGTACGTAAGTGCATTTAATATTTTTGTACCTTCTGCATTCACGTTTCTTCAAATAACTAATGCGTTGACCTTGTCATGCTGCAGGGGTTGGGACCACCATCATAGTGTCCGCCGGCCCAACTCCGTCCTTGGAGTTCTTTGCCGGCAAAACTTCCCGGGGTTTGTCACGTTGCCTGGTGAGGGTCGGCTTCCAGAGCTTGGATTGAGCTGGGAGCACTACGTGGCTGCCCCGGCCCCGCCGGATGAGATTATCAACGGTGTTGTGTGCGACACGAGGGCAGACATGGTGATCAGAAAGTTCTGGGTAATTTCTCCTTTACACATTTAAAAATCTTCAACTAGCTAGTTATTAATTGTACTAATCAATATTGTCTCATTTGATTGCAGACATTCTACAGGTGTGAGGAGGGATACGAGGAGGACGCGGCACATGTTATCGAGAACGTCTGCAAGAGCCTACTCCAGAACTTATGTCACGAGGCTCGGGTGCAGGCTGTTCGAGACTACTACGCCTTGGGTGGTATCAAGAAGACCAAGCCGGCGTGCTGCGATAAGTTCCTGAGTAAGGAGCAGTACATGAAGGTAATTCTTAAGGCCTTCTCTACTTAAGTTCCTTCATTTAGTAATTCTTAGCCGTAGCGCTCAAGTTTCTATTTGCTAACTTAGGCGCCTCCGAGATGGTGTGCGGATCGGATGGATTGTTGGGAGGTGTTGGTCGATGAGTGGTGCTCAAAACAATGGCTAGCCCTCCACAACGAGGCCAAGGACAAACGTGCCCAAATGGAAGGTGTGCCACACCATCAAGGCAGCTCCAACTTATATCAGTTCGGGTGCAACTAGGTATGTGGTTTGCTTCATGATTCATGCAATTCATTCATCATGCTAGCTTGAGCCCTTTAATTACTAATTTTCATTGTTTCTCTCTTTCAGGCACGCTACAATAAGGCAGATAAGGTGCCAGAGGTGTATGACCTGTATGCCATGGCCCACACTGCCTCTTTCAAGAAAGTCAAGGCTTTCTCTCAGTCTGACCTCGATGATGCAAACAACTTCACCAACATCTCCTCCCACAACAAGCTCGTGAGATATAGAGATGAGGGGAAGGCGAGGAAAGGGGAGGACTTTAACCTGAGCCAGGGTCCCATTGATCCAGAGCTGGTGATGATATCTGGTGGCGGGAGGTCCCATGGTTCCATAGCCATTGGAGATGGACTTATCCGTTGTCCTAGCACTCTCCCGGAGATCAAGGCGCGCCAGTCGAGCTCCGCTCCTGAGATAAGGCCTCGTGAATGGCCAGTGCAACTTGCCATCAAGGTTAGTGATACGTACTCAGTTATCTTTCTCCATTACATTGTGTGTGCTTCCATCAATGATTACAAATGGTCATGTGAGTGGTGTTGCAGGCTGCTATACAAAGTGAGAGAGATAGAACGGAGAAACTTCTGGCGGAGGCGGCGGAGAGGCAGCGGGAGTTGGAGGAGAGGACGACAAAGATGATGGAGGAGGAGAGGGCACGGAATGACATGCAGGCAAGGGCCATGTACGAGCTCCTTGTGGTAAGTTTCTTCTGCAGATTAGCCAAAACATTCATGTAGTGTTTGTCTCATTACTAACTAGTATGACTGAGTCGTCAAAACCAAATATGCAGTCTGTGTGCGAGAAGACAGGTCAGACCGCTCCGCCGATGCCAGTGATTGCTCCTGGGACCATGGTGAGTTTTATTTGAATAGACATTACTTGATAGTCTTAACATTTGAGTGTCATCATGCTAACAAGACATTGGAAATGATCTTTGGTGCAGCGTAACTCCAGACAAGCATCGCACGATCCTTCTCCAGCTACCGACACGAGCCACCCCGCTCCTACACCTCCTAGATCTTGGTAAGTTTATCTAGTGTTTTGCTTAACACATGCATAAAGACCTAGACTTAGCTTTATTTCCTCCAATGCTTACCATAATGACCTAGACTTAGCTTCTTCTCCTCCAAAATGACTCAATAAGCTTACTGACCTCCAAAACCATCCATTTTACCTAAGTTAGCTCTAAAACGATCTGTACTTAGCTTACTTATGTCAAAAATTGCATAATTAGCTTAGTTAGCTCATAGACGATCCATTTTACCTAAGTTGGCTCTAAAATGACCCATTTTACCTAGGTTAGCTTATAAATGATCCAATTCATCCAAGTTAGCTCAAAAATGACCCATTTTACCTAGATTAGCTCCTAAATGATCCATTTTACCTACGTTAGCTTCAAAATGACCCATTTCACCTAGGTTAACTCCAAAATGACCCATCTTACCTAGGTTATCTCATAAACGATCCATTTCAACTAATTTAGCTCATAAACGATCCATTTCACCAAGTTAGCTAAAAAACGATCCATTTCACCTAAATTAGCTCTTAAATGATCCATTTCACCTAAGTTAGCTCAAAAAGATCCATTTCAACTAAATTAGCTCATAAATGATCCATTTCACCTAAGTTAGCTCAAAAACGATCCATTTCAACTAAGTTAGCTCATAAATGATCCATTTCACCTAAGTTAGCTAAAAAACGATCCATTTCACCTTAGTTACCTCAAAAACGATCCATTTGACCTTAGTTAGCTCATAAACGACCCATTTCAACTAAGTTAGCTCATAAATGATCCATTTCACCTTAGCTAGCTCATAAACGACCCATTTCAACTTAGTTAGCTCATATATGATCCATTTGACGTAAGTTAGCTCATAAATGACATACTCTTCTTGTTCTAATCTTCTTCTTGTTCTATTCTTCTTGTTCTAGTCTTCTTCTTGTTCTACTCTTCTTCTTGTTCTACTCTTCTTGTTCTAACTTTCTTATTTTTCATTTTGCAGATTTCATTCACTTGACGAAAGCTTGCATAGATGGAGTGCTCCTTATCCCTTTCTCTGTTTCTTTTGTATCATTGAACTATGCATGTATCGTTGGATGAAACTATTGTAATATATATGGTTGGATGCCTCTATGTTGAACTTGTTATGTATGATGGAACTATGCATGTAATATATATGGTTGGATGATGAAGTTATGTGTTGGATATCTTATATGTTTGCTCTGTAATGGCCTTTTGAAATATATCTATATATGTCATATATATTTGTGATGAAAATTGTTGGATTTAATAAAAAACAGATAAAAGAGCCAATATGCAGGCTCTTTGCCGTCCGCCACCGACGGCAACGGGCTCTTTGCCGTCTGCCACGGACGGCAAAGAAGGCACGTGGCATCCAGCTGTGCTTCCTGGGAGCTGACCCATTTGGTCAGTTTGCCTACAGTGGCAGACGGCAAAGACTTTGCCATCAGTGGCAGGCGGCAAAGAACCTGCCATGTAGTGACGTGTAGATGACATCATACGGCGGACGACAAAGACACTAGAAATTTTGCCGTCAGCGGCGGACGGCAAAGGCCTGCCGTTAGCCACTTAATGGACTGACAGCGCAATTATTGCCGTCCGCTCTCTTTGCCGTCCGCCGCAGACGGCAAAGGGCCTTTGCCGTCAGCCGCCTGGAAGCAGATGGCAAAGTAGTTGTTTACCGTAGCCTACTTTGCCGGAGCCTTTTGCCGTCCGTGGCTGACGGCAAAGGCCTTTGCCGTCTGCCGTGGCAGACGGCAAAATAGCTGATTCCTGTAGTGTTTGTAACCGACCTTGTGTAACCCTAACCCTCTCTGGTGTCTATATAAACCGAAGGGTTTTAGTCCGTAGGACAACAATCACAACATACAATCATAACATAGGCTAGCTTCTAGGGTTTAGCCTCTCTGATCTCATGGTAGATCTACTCTTGTAACACCCATATCTTCAATATTAATCAAGCAGGACGTAGGGTTTTACCTCCATCAAGAGGGCCCGGACCTGAGTAAAACTTCGTGTCCCTTGCCTCCTGTTACCATCCGGCCTAGACGCACAGTTCGGGACCCCCTACCCGAGATCCGCCGGTTTTGACACCGACATTGGTGCTTTCATTGAGAGTTCCTCTGTGTCGTCGCCGTTAGGCTTGATGGCTCCTACTATCATCGATAGCGATGCGGTCCAGGGTGAGACTTTTCTCCCCGGACAGATCTTCGTATTCGGTGGCTTTGCACTGCGGGCTAATTCGCTTGGCCATCTGGAGCAGATTGAAAGCTACGCCCCTGGCCATCGGGTTAGATTTGGAAGTTTGAATTACACGGCCAACATCCATGGGGACTTGATCTTCGACGGATTCGAGCCACAGCCGGGCGCGCCGCACTGTCGCGATGGGTATGACCTAGCTCTGCCATCGGACGGTACCCCAGAGGCCGCGCCCGCATCAGGTCCGACCCTTAGCTCGGAGCTAGCTGCGCCAATCGAGGACGGGTGGCTAGACACCGCCTCAGGGGCTGCAGTCTCGACGGTGATCGAGCCAAACACCATCATAATCCTCTGCGCAGCCCATGACTCCAAGGTGCGGGACTCTCCTACGGACCCTGAACCATCCACGCCCCTGCCAATCGAATCCGATTGGGCGCCGACCATGGAATTCACCGCTGCGGATATCTTTCAGCACTCGCCCTTCGGCGACATTCTGAATTCACTAAGGTCTCTCTCTTTGTCAGGAGAGCCCTGGCCGGATTATGGCCAACGGGACTGGGATGTAGACGACAAAGAAATTCGACGCCCACCCACCACCCACTTTGTAGCCACTATCGATGATTTAACCGACATGCTCGACTTTGACTCCGAAGACATCGACGGTATGGACGACGATGTAGGAGACAAACATGAACCAGCACCTATAGGGCACTCGAAAGCCACCTCGTCGTATGACATATACATGGTGGATACACCCAATGAAGGCAACGGCGGTGAGATAGCGGAGGATGACCCCTCCAAGAAGCAACCAAAGCGCCGACGTCAGCGGCGCCGCTCTAAGTCCCGCCAAGGCAAAAGTGATGATACCGGCACAGGTGATAATAACACTCCGGATAGCGCTGAAGACAACAAAAATCCCCTCCAGCAAGAGTTAGATCAGGAGGATGAAGGAGCCGGCTCTCCTGAGAGAGCGGCTGGCGGAGAGGAGGAGGATGACAATTACATGCCCCCCTCCAAAGACGAGGCAAGCCTCGGCGACGATGAATTCGCCGTACCAGAGGATCCCGTCGAACAAGAGCGCTTCAAGCGCAGGCTTACGGCCACGGCAAATAGCCTGAAGAAAAAGCAGCAGTAGCTTCAAGCTGATCAAGACCTGCTAGCTGACAAATGGACTGAAGTCCTCGCGGCCGAGGAATATAAACTCGATCGTCCCTCCAAGAGTTACCTAAGGCACAGGTTACTACCCCGACTAGAGGAAGAAGCGTATGATACGGCTGATCGGCCACCTCGTGGCCGCGATAGAGAGGCATTCTAGCCAAAAGCTCAGCCTCCACCCCAACACCATCCAAATAAAAAGGCATGGGGAGATACGCCAGACCTGCGAGACATATTGGAGGACAAAGCAAAGCATTCAAGATCGATCTACGGATCACGAGGGCACACCACTCTACGAGACGGTAAATGTCACGCCGGATACAGTAAAAGCAAATCCGGTCGGGCCGAACACAATGGGCAGGACCCATACGAGTTGTGTCACGATATAGCCCAATACAGAGGCGCCGCACACCCCTTATGCTTCACAGATGAAGTAATGGAACATCAATTCCCAGAAGGTTTCAAACCTGTAAACATTGAATCATACGACGGCACAACAGATCCCGCAGTATGGATTGAGAACTTCCTCCTCCACATCCACATGGCCCGCGGTGATGACTTACATGCCATCAAATACCTCCCACTAAAACTCAAAGGACCAGCGCGGCATTGGCTTAATAGCTTGCTAGCGGACTCCATTAGATGTTGGGAAGATCTGGAAGCCGCATTCCTCGACAACTTTCAGGGCACTTATGTGCGACCACCAGACGCCGATGACTTGAGCCACAAAAACGACCTTTAAAGGCGTCATTCCAGGCGTAGAGGCCCACTACACAGGCTCAATTACACTGGAAGTGGTCTTTGGATCCCCGGATAACTTCCGAAGTGAAGAGTTAATCTTTGATATAGTCCCGTTCCGCAGTGGTTATCACGCGCTGTTCGGACGAACCGGATTCGCTAGATTTAATGTGGTGCCGCATTATGCATACCTCAAGCTCAAGATGCCAGGACCTCGCGGAGTTACCACAGTCAATGGAAACACAGAGCGCTCTCTCCAAATAGAGGAGCACACCGCGACCCTTGCAGCAGAAGCACAAAGCAGCCTCTCAAGGCAATCTACCAGTTCGGCGTTTCAAAGCCCGGACACCTTCAAGCATGCTCGGGGCAATCAGCAAACAGACCGCCTGGCGCGATTGGAGCTCGCGTAGCAATACGGTGGCCACCCCAATCCCAGCCCAACGGCGTTATTCGTGTCGCGCGTACATAATTACGCATTAAAAATACCATGGGCACAGGTGGGGAGGGGGAGGCACAACTGCGGCACGCCCCAAAACGTGGCCTAAACCGCACCAGGGGCTTCTCGTTTGGTTATTTTTCTTCTTCTTTCAGGACTTTAATCTCTGGAAACACTGTCCGGCAGCTCTATTGCCGAACACATGATACAGCAACCAAGGAGGCAGGCAACTATGGAATTCCCAGGTGGATTACAGATTTCATATAATTCCCCAGCTCACCCTTGGAAGGGACACAGTCCTACTCTTTTGCTTATTGCACCATCTGTATCATTTTGCTATAACGCAATTTTTTAATATACAATGCATGACATTACGACTATTATTGCATTTTTGTTGTATATATATATATATGTGTGTGTGTGTTCATTAATGACGCCTTGCAACCGTACACTCTGGTATGGCCAATGCATCAGGGGCTTACGTACCCACAATATGGTGTGAAAAGTCCGAACACTTTCACAAGTACGGCACCCCGAACTTTTAGCATTATATGCATCAGCTCCGAATCATGTCTTTGGTCAAATGTTGGGTTTGCCCGACTCCTATGTTTTGGTACCTTACGTTCCACTCTATCGGCTAAGGTAGCGCTAGGAGAACTACTGCGATTGTGCCCCGGTTCTGCCGGGCTGAGCACCTCAGTAGAGAAAGCTAAAACTGACTGTCATGAAAAGGCGAGAGACTGGTCGTTGTTCGGTGAGTTTTTTCAAGTCCTTAAAGACTTATGCCGCTTAGGGCGAGGGGCCGGCTCTGTCCGGCTTATAGGCGTGTATCGCGCCCCGAATTCGGCCTTCCGAATACCAGGGGCTTCGCCGAAATTTAAAATTATAGAATTCTATGGCTAAGTGAGAGTGATAAAGCATTATTAGTCCGGTTGCCTTGTTCGTTGTGCTGAGCACCTCCCTCGAAGGACCCAAACATGGGAACAAGAGTGCTCAGGTTTATTCCGAACACCCTAGCACTCGTGGCATGGGGGCAGAAGCCGAGGACTAGCCATCTCTCAGATTGGATAAATAACCAAACAGAAGGTAATATTTTAAATTCATACAAGCGTTGCATAGCGAATACGATCCACGTTTTCATACATACAGGACAAAACGAGCAAGTCTCATTCAAATATTACATTTTGTGAACACTCATCCGCGATAAGACGGGCGCCCAATAGAACACCCTTGTAGTACATCTCGGGGTGGTGGTGCTCCTTGCCCTCCGGCAGCCCCTCCTTGATCAGCTTCACGACGTCTAGCTTGACCCACTGCGTTTTTACACGGGCGAAGGCCCAGCGTGCACCTTCAATGCAGACGGATCGTTTGACGACCTCCAGCTGTGGGCAGGCATCCATGAGCCGCCTCACCAGGCCGAAGAAGCTATTCGGAAGGGCATCGCCAGGCCACAACCGGACTATGAATCCCTTCATGGCCTGATCGGCCGCCTTATGGAGCTCGGCCACCTGCTTCAGCTGGTTGCTCAATGGCACCAGATGTTCGGCCTCAGCATACTGAGACCAGAACAGCTTCTCTGTCGTGCTTCCGTCCCCGGCCAAGTAGAATTGTGCGGCATCGGACACACTGCGGGGCAAATCTGCGAATGCTCCTGAAGAGCTCCGGATCCGGGTAAGTAATCGATAATTTACTTTTACATGCTTGCTCTGCATATAGAAAGCCTTACCCACCGCTATCTTCATTATCGCGTCGATCTTCCAAAGGGCCTTCTAGGCCTCGGCCTTGGCACTCTTCGCGCTTTCACAGGCCGCGGCAAGCTCAGACTCTCGCATCTTCAAGTCAAGCTCCAACGCCTCGTGGTTCGTCACGAGAGCCTGGAGCACTTGCTGCACCTCACCCACCCGAGCCTCGTGCCTCTCTCGCTCGGTGCGCTCCTGGGCCGCCTTCTCTTCGGACTGGGACAGCGCTTGCTTCAGGGTCGCCACCTCGGTCGTGGCCCCTGGCAAACATACAATGATCCTGTCATTTAGCAATCGCGTCCTTTTTCTCACCTATAGACGGGGTATTACTTACCCTTGTTCTCCTCAAGCTGCCTCTTAGCAAGGCCGAGCTCTTTCTGGGACCCCTCGAGGGCCTCCTTCAGTATGGCGACCTCCGCAGTTAATGCGGCGGACGCCAGCAGCGAAGCCTGATATGCATATTGACATACTTATATTAGACTCCTGCGATATTATTTGATCCTCTGTTCGGCTTTTCTTTGTGAACACCGAACAAAGCATCAGGGGCTACTGTCTATGCGGTAATATTTCTACTACATTTTAAAACACTTACCTCGAAGCCTGTTAGAAGGCTAGTACAGGCTTCAGTCAATCCGCTCTTGGCGGACTGAACCTTCTGGATCACCGCACTCATGATAGTGCGGTGCTCCTCCTTGATGGAAGCGTTGTGAAGCGCTTCCAACATAGTGTCCAACGCCTCTGTATGGACAGAGGTCACCGGCACAGGCGTCTCACCCACCTTAGAAGGGGACCGCCTACCCGAGCTCGGAGCCGTTGGAGGGTCCGACACGGTGTTTGGCTGAGGGCCGAACTCGGAGCTCTCGGGGACTCCGTCCCCTCGGCTCCCGGAGTCTGGAAGGTCGCCTTGAGGCGCCTCCGGGACTGTCCCCCCTCGATCCGGTGCCTCTTGAGACAGCACCTCGGCGTCGTCGGCTGGATGAGGGGAGGTGGCAGTCGGGACTGGATCGCTATCCATGTCCGACGAGCCCAGGGAGCCGTCTGAGGATACCTCGACATTGGCTCGGGGCGGCCTGCACAATTGAGTTCGGTGTTAGGGAAAGTAATGCGACAAAGGAATCCTATGGGTTACTTTGGTATCCGAATACTTATGATCTCCCTGGGGCTTGGCCCTGGGCAGCCACTCGTCTTCAGTTTCGTCGGCGGCGGTGGAGCTATTCGGAAGGAGCGTCCTTCCCTTCTTGGACCCTCCGGCCTCCCCAGTTGGGGCGGCCTTCCTTTTCTTGTCTCCCCCAGTCGGTGGGGGAGCCTCTTCTTCCTCTTCCTCGTCTTCGGGGGAAGAGTGCACCGCAGAGTCATCGGACGGTGAGTCCGACGACGCCTGGCGTCGGGAACTCTTTCGAGCTCCCTTGGCCTTCTTGGTCTTCTCCGGCACCTTATAAGGGGCCGGAGTCAGCATCTTCGTCAGAAGAGCATTTGCGGGGCCTTCAGGCAAGGGAGCCGGACAGTCGATCTGTCCGGCCATCTTCTGCCAGTCCTGTTAACGGCACGGGAGTTTAGATCCCGCATAGAGCCAATCTATATAGAAAACAAATATCCTGTAAAAGGTAAAACAACTCACCGCACTGGCATGGCGCTTCACGCTGAATCCACGATCCTTAGTAATGGAGGGAGGGACCTCGGCGCTCTTGAACAGCACCCTCCAGGCATCTTCATGAGTCGTATCGAAGAGCCTGTTTAGAGTTCGGTGCTGCGCCGGATTGAACTCCCACAAGGTAAACTCCCGTTGTTGGCACGGGAGTATCCGGCGGACGAGCATAACCTGGACTATGTTGACAAGCTTGAGCTTCTTATCCACCATGTTCTGAATACATGACTGGAGTCCAGTCAGCTCTTTTGCATTACCCCAAGACAGGCCCTTCTCTTTCCAGGAGGTGAGCCGCATGGGGATGCCAGATCGGAACTCGGGGGCCGCTACCCATGCAGGGTCGCGCGGCTCGGTGATATAGAACCACCCCGATTGCCACCCCTTTATGGTGTCCATGAAGGTGCCCTCGAGCCATGTGATGTTGGGCATCTTGCCCACCATGGCACCTCCGCACTCCGCCTGGCAGCCACTCACTACCTTCGGCTTAACATTGAAGGTCTTCAGCCATAAGCCGAAGTGGGGCTTGATGCGGAGGAAGGCCTCACACACGACGATGAACGCCGAGATGTTGAGGATGAAGTTCGGGGCTAGATCGTGGAAATCCAGGCCGTAATAAAACATGAGCCCCCGGACGAAGGGATGGAGAGGGAATCCCAGTCCACGGAGGAAATGGGTGAGGTATACCACCCTCTCATGGGGCTCAGGGGTGGGGATGAGTTGTCCCTCATCTGGGAGTCGGTGCGCGATATCGTCGGGCAGGTGTCCGACTCTCCTCAGTTTCTTGACGTCTCCCTCTGTGACGGACGAGACCATCCACTTGCCTCCCGCTCCGGACATGGTTGGAGAAATTTGAGATGGAAGTGAGGACTTGGGCGCTAGAGCTCGAGTGTGCGGGAGCGGATGAGAAGAGGAGGAAGAAGGCGTGGATAGAAAGGTGAATCCTTATCCCTTTATATGGGCGGACAAAATTAAAACGTCCCCACTTGCCTGGTAAAACTCGCTTGTCCCCCAAGCGCCACAATTGATGGCGCGGTTGGGTTACCCACGCCCGTATTGATGAGAATACCGTAATAAGGGGACACGATCTCTGCTTTGACAAGATGTGTCAAAAAACTGCCTCGCATTATGTGCGGGCTGGTTAAAAGAAACGGTTCGAATAATCACCGGGCCATGACGTAACGTCATGTTGCCAAAACAAGCTAGCGGATTAGATCTGTGAAAACATTATTCTCTCTACGGTGAAATATTGGACTTATTTTGCAGGGTCGGACACTATCCTCGTATACAAATTCTTCTGTGATGTATTCGGAGAAGGAACCCACCTTGCAATGCCGAAGACAACTGCGTGCCGGACTCATCATCATTGAAGCCTGGTTCAGGGGCTACTGAGGGAGTCCTGGATTAGGGGGTCTCCGGACAGCCGGACTATCTCCATTGGCCGGACTGTTAGACTATGAAGATACAAGATTGAAGACTTCGTCTTGTGTCCGGATGGGACTCTACTTGGCGTGGAAGGCAAGCTAGGCAATACGTATATGGATGTCTCCTCCTTTGTAACCGACCTTGTGTAACCCTAACCCTCTCCGGTGTCTATATAAACCGAAGGGTTTTAGTCCGTAGGACAACAATCACAACATACAATCATACCATAGGCTAGCTTCTAGGGTTTATCATCTCTGATCTCGTGGTAGATCTACTCTTGTAACACCCATATCTTCAATATTAATCAAGCAGGACGTAGGGTTTTACCTCCATCAAGAGGGCCCGAACTTGGGTAAAACTTCGTGTCCCTTGCCTCCTGTTACCATCCGGCCTAAACGCACAGTTCGGGACCCCCTACCCGAGATCCGCCGGTTTTGACACCGACAAAGATGATGTGGTAAAAAAATTGCCCTGTTTGATGAAAGTTTGGACACACACCCCTCACAAACCAGAGCAACTCACTAGAAGGTTCATGGTTCCAAGAGGGAACAATGCATGTTTGATGACGAACGGGAGATAGCTTCCTCTTACGGCCTTCAAATTGACCTTTTAAAGACATTTAAGTGATTTTCTAACCATTTAATGACCGTAATTCAAATTTGAACTACATCTACATGCAACGCCTAACCAAAATGGTTTGAAAAATCATATTTTTTGTGTACTTGTGTGCGAGTTAATTCTACGTGCAGTAAATTACAAGGAATTTTCAAACATATTGGTCTCAAGGCATGGGCACATGCATGGAGTGCCATGGCAATTTAATTCCAAAAAAATTAAAAAATGGTCAGAAAACATGATACTTTCTTGATTTAATGTCATGCCACCAGGATGATGTGGTAAAAAATTTGGCCTGTTTGACGAAAGTTTGGACACACACCCCTCACAAACCGGAGCAACTCACTAGAAGGTTCGTGGTTCTGAGAGGGAACAATGCATGTTTGATGACGAACGGGAGATAGCTTCCTCTTACGGCCTTCAAATTTTTTTCTACGGTTAACGTGCACTAATACAACTGTCATGTGAAAATTTGGAAAATTTCAGGGGTCATTTGACCTTTTAAATACATTTATGTGATTTTCTAACCATTTAATGACCGTAATTCAAATTTGAACTACATCTACATGCAACGCCTAACCATAATGGTTTGAAAAATCATATTTTTGTGTACTTGTGTGCGGGTTAAAAAATCATCAGACGATGTAAATATCTGGTGTTCAAAAAAGAAAATGTAAAGATCTAGCAAGACAACCGGCCCCCACATGATTGGCACTCTATCTCGCGGCTCGAGGTTTGGTAGGTGAGTGGCGGGGATCATTAATGAGATATGGTTCTGTATTGGAAACCGTCGGCTATTATGTTCACACGCGGATTTTGGCTATTATGTTCACACACGGATTTTGCTGCGGGAATCGTGTGTAATTCAAACTATAGTACTCGTAAATTCCGGCGACCGGCGTGTGTACTATCCCCGTCGATCTAGATTCCGACCGCCAATAAAAACTACCTTGCTCACGTCATCGCGCCTGGATTCTCATCTACATCCTCCCCTCATTCGCCCCCCTCTCTCAAATCTCTTCCATGGCGCCGCCGATCTGCCCACGCACCCACGAGGAGTCGCCGCCCCCCAAGGACGTTCGCTCCATTAGTAGCGACGAGGACCCCTACGCGCCGCCTGACGAGGTTGCGCCGGACCCCCCTACTTTGTATTGCTTTTGGGGCCAGTACAATCTTTGTCTGTGGAAGTTGCTATCGCCGGCTGAGAAAGTCAGGCAAGTGGCGTTCAAGAAGGAGATGGCGGAGGAGGAAGCCAGGTACCAGGCGGCCTGTGAAGCCCGTGATGCCGCCTGGAAAAAGGAGGAGGCGGAGCTTTGGTGGCGGGCGCGTTGTCGTGCCGAGGAGGTGTACAAAGATGGGTACTTAGCGATGAAGGTTATAGGCACTAGGCGCCTCGTCGCTGCATGGAGGTGGGACGAGAAGCTCCAGCGTGCCACCGCCGAGGAGCTCCGGTGGGCGCCCAATGAAATGGCAAGATTGGTCGCGCGCGTCCGCCAGCAAGAGGCAGATCGGTACGTCAAGCGCTGCGAGGCGGAGTACTGCCTCCGCACTGGGAAGACATCGCGCACCAGGGAGCTGCTGGTGAGGGGCTGCCGGAATACTGGCCCCTGGATGGATTATTAGTTTTAGTACTGTTCGTTTTCAATATTATGCATTGTACCTAGTAGTTAAGTATCATCATGTATATGTGATGATATTATATATATATTCTGTGATGAACTAACGAACAATTAATATATATATATATATTATGAATTCCATTTTCTATCTGTTTTTGTATACTAATTTGAATCTAGCTGTTATCATCCACATATACAGAATGGAAAGCGTATATACACTCATTGAAATAGAACATATAAGAATGGAAAACAGAGTACACACATTGAAACAGAGCAATAAACAGAGCAATACTATGATTGATGTGAATACATAGCTATCCACGTCGAAACAACTTTTCAAAATAAAACGCATCCATGAGACCATGACTAGCAGCTCTTGGCTCTGCCTAAACTCGTGCAGGCGTTCGTCCAAGCGGTCGACACGCTCGCGGTACATCTGGAGCGTGATCTCAAGCTCCAAGTTGGCTATTTCATCAGAGATCACCAACTCAAGGATGCAACAGCCATGTTCCTCTACTGCGCCCAGGTGGACACCTGGGCCAAGGAGGCGGTCGAGCCTACGGACCAGCGCGTTGGCATCCAGCGGGTCGCAGATAAGGCGAACGGCGGCACACATGCGAACGGCATGGCGGGCGTCCAGTGTAAGTACGGCGCGACCGGCCTCTGGTGCAAGTATGGCGCTGAGGGCCTCTGCCCACTCCTGGCGAGGACTGGGGGTACTGACGGGACGTGTACCCAGCTGCGACGCCGTGTCAATAGTAGGCAAGCGCCCATGGATCCGCTCTTGATGTGCGGCGCGCCACGCCTCTCACTCTGCGGCGCTCCAACGGTTTCGCTGTGCGGCGAGCCGCAGCCTATCGGCGCAGACGCGCCTAGCGTGCTCTGCGGCGCGCCATCGATCATGTTGTGCGGTGAGCTGCAGCCTGTCGGTGCTGACATGCCTATCTTGATCCGCGGTGCTCAAGCGCCATGCGCCAAAGGTCTGCTCAACCCTGGCGATGACACGCATCACGGCATCGTCCATTGTGTTGCCAGGGAGCGCCTTAGCCTCGATGGGCCTTGGCGCCTGCTCATTTTCCTCGTCGACGAGGTTGATGGCAGAGGCGGCGCTTTGGTGGGTTGGCATGCTTGGAAAAGGTGGATGTGCTACAAGCTGCGCTTGTCGCCTCCGTGTGTCGTGCGCCGCCTATTCGCAATGTCGCTGGGTGGCGGGAAACAGGTGAGGAAATGGCGGGAAATGGTGGCGTGTTCATAGAACACCATCAATTAATGGAAACTTAGCATAGAAGGAACATCGAGCTAGCACAAGAAGTAGATGATAATCACATAAACACGGACCACACTAGGGAACCCGTCGGTGATGAATTCATTAATCCCAAATGGATGAATTAGAAGCAATCATTGGTGTTATTATCGGTCATCGCACACATTTCTGATTACAGATCTGTCTGCCGCGTATCACACACATCTTGTTATATTGAACCGTTTCTTCTCTCTTGTCTCAATGCAAATAGTTTATCCGAGTGAACTGCATGCCGTATATCGCACACACCTTCATCTGGCTGCCTGTTTCTTTTGTGTTGCCTAATCACAAACAGTTCATCCGAGTGAACCGTATGTTGTATATCGCACACACTTTCATCTTGTTGCCCGTTTCTTTTGTTCCTCCTCATCGCAAACAGTTAATTGAGCTGAACCGTATGCCCTGTATCGCACACGTAACTAAAATCTGAACCGTGTTTAATGCATCGTTCATTGCAAACGTTTTTCACCTTTTTTGACAGTTATTTTACACCACCGTTTGCGATTATGTCATCGCACACAGTTTCGTCGAAGGGTCTCTGATAGTATTGTCGCGTTAGCAGCAACCTGCAGTAGTGTTAAATGCGTAGAAAACTTAGTAATTAGTAATATATATATACAATGGCCAAACGAACCCTGATCAGTTTCAAATTTCAGCCCGACACTCCTGTTATTCTATGTTTCCCGTAGAAAACAAAGTTCAAGGCGAGAAGAGGAAGCGATTATCGTTTCGCCCACAAGAGGGGCATGTTTCCCTACCGAAACCACGAGGGTTGTGACAGGCTCTGGTTTGTAAGAGGCTTGTAATATAGCTTCGCCCAAATTGGACAATTATATGTACCATGTAGTGACACCATGCCAAGTTTCATGATTTCCTTGTGAGTTTTGGATTTACAGAGATTTAAAAACCGAGATTTGCAATGTTTGTGGACAAGCTAGGCCAGCGACACGGTTGAATTCATTCCCATTCGTTCCATGGGACCTAAACATGCACTCCAAGGAAACATGTACGTTTTTTCTAGCCATTTTGGCGCACTGGAGCATGTATTTGTAGTTCGGATTTGAATTATGGACATTAAATGCCTAGAAAACTCAATTAATGAATAAAAAAGATCAAATGAACCCTGAATAATTTCAAAGTTCAGCGCGAGTCTCCCGTTGTTCCTTGTCACGTGTAGAAGAAAATATGAGGCTAGAAGAGGGAGTGATTATCGTTTGGCCCACAATGGGACACGTTTCCCTATCAAAACCGCGAGGGTTCTTGCGATAGGCTCCGGTTTGTAAGAGGTTCGTAATAAAGCTTGGCCCAAATTGGCAATGTTTTTACCCCCGACATATATGTGCCATGACGTGACATGATGCCACCTTTGATGACTTTCTGGTGAGTTTTGGATTTATGGGGACTTAAAAACCAAGATTTGAAATGTTTGAGGACGAGCCAGGACACCGGTATAGTTGTAATTCATTCCCATTCCTGGCATGGGACCTAAACATGCACCCAAGGACACATGTATAAGTTTTCTAGCCATTTTGGTGAACTGGAGCATGTATTTGTAGTTCAGATTTGAATTATGGACCTTAAATGCCTAGGAAACTAATTAGTGTATAAAAAGGCCGAGCGAACACTGAATAAGTTTAAATTTCAGCACGGATATCATGTCGTTCCATGTTGCTCGTGGAAGAAAATACAAGGCAAAAAGAGGTAGTGATCACGTTTCGCCAACAAGGGGAACACGTTTCCCTATCGGGACCACGAGGCTTCTTTGAGAGAAGCTCCAGTTTTTGTAAGAGGTTTGTAATAAAGCTTGGCCCAAATTGGACAATGTTTTTACCACGACATATATGTGCCATGACGTGACATGATGCCACCTTTGATGACTTTCTGGTGAGTTTAGGATTTACGGAGATTTAAAAACCGAGATTCCAAATGGTTGAGGACGAGCCAGGACGCGGGTACGGTTGTAATTCGTTCCCATTCCTGGCATGGGACCTAAACATGCACCCAAGGACACAAGTATAAATTTTCTAGCCATTTTGGTGAACTGGAGCATGCATTTGAAATTCAGATTTGAATTATGGACATTAAATGCCTAGGAAACTAAATTAGTGTATAAAAAGGCCAAACGAAACCTGGATAAGTTTAAATTTCAGCACGGATATCATGTCATTCCATGTTGCCCGTAGAAGAAAATACAAGGCGAAAAGAGGCAGTGATTATGTTTTGCCCACAAGGGGGACACTTTTCCCTATCGGAACCACGAGGCTTCTTTGAGAGAAGCTCCGGTTTGTAAGAGGCTTGTAATAAAACTTGCGCCAAAATGGACGAAAAACATTCCTCGACATATAAGTGCTATGTCGTGACACCATGCCAGGTTTCACGATTTTTGGCTTAGTTTTGGATTTATGGGGATTTAAATGTCACATCCCTAGTTCTAGTATGACCTAGACTAGCTAGTCATTTGTGCATCATGTTTAAATTTCAAATGAAGTTGAAATGGGGATGTTTCAAACCCTAGCACCGAAGCAAATTCAAATAGGTTCAAATTAAAAATGGAATTTCAATGAACCCAAAATGCTTTTCAAAAATGTTCATGGTCTTTGGAAAATGTTAGAAACAACAACCAGGGGTGATGCACATTTTTGCTAGACATTTTGGATTTTTGAATGAACCCATATGTATTTGAATTGGAGCTATTTAAAATAATATAAATATTTTAGAGGCTGCAAAAATGTTGGAATTTGGTGAGGGCCTCTGGTATATTATAACTAGTGGTCACAAGGAATCTCAACATTTTTATATTTGTGCTGGTATTTATTTTTAAGTCAAAAACAAATGTCAGAAATAGAAAAGAAAACAAAAAAAGGGAAAAGGCTTACGTGGGCCTTACCTGAGGCCTGGCTGTTACAGCCCACCTGGCGACCCAGCCCACTAGGGGCAGCCCCGTCTTCTACCTCTTGCCAGTAGGCAGAGGAGAAGCTGGGCACAACGCACGCGCGGCCACCGCGCGCCACCTCCACCGTGCCTGGCTGTCCTCCCGTCGCCTGGACCTCCTTCGCGTCGCCACGCACCCCTGGACCTCTCTCACTCTCTCCCGCGCTCCTCCCCTCCTTTGATTTCTCTTCCCCGCAGCGCCACCGAGCACAGCCGACGCCACAGCTCGCCGTTGCCGCGGCCACTACCTCCCCCTCGCCCCCTGGACATGCCCAGGAGCTCCACGACGTCGTCTTCGTCATCTCCACCGAGCCAAGCGAACCGGGGCGCGCCATAGCGACGTCATCACCATCGTCTTCAACCTCTCGGCCGCCGAGATCGCCGGCGCCCGTCCATCGTCTCCGACTCGTCCCCGAGCCCGCTGACCATCCTGTCGCCTCCGATGTGTGATTATGCGTCTGTTCCCCCTCTTCCCGAGCTTGTTTACCCCTGCAGCCGTCGCCCCCTTGTCGACAGAACCACGCCGCCGCCCGAGCTCGTCGGCGGCAATGCTCCGGTGACCATTTGGTCCCAGACGCGTGTCCATCGAGCTTGCTGCCCCGCGCTAAGCCTCGCTAGCGCCTCCCCTTGCCCGCTTGCACCCCACAACGCCAACTCCACGCACACCCGAGCTCCGGCCGCCGCACTTGTCGTCGCAGGCGCCACTCCAGCCGCTCCCCGGCCGCGCCACCACCACGGCTGGATGCAGACGAGCGTCCGCATCCCGTAGCTGCACTTCGCGCACCAAATGCCCCCCTGTAGGCCAAACCCGCAGCGCACCGCCACGTTTGCACTCGCCGGCGGCTAAACGCCGGCGACCGTTGACTTTTGACCTACGTGGGTTGACCCCACAGCCCAGTTTGACCTCCCCCCTCTCTCTCACTGACTTGCGGGCCCCGCCCGACTAACTACTATAGTTAGCACTAATTAACTAACTAGGTTAGCTACTACAGTCACTGACTAGTGGGCCCTGCCCAGTTAGTTAGGACTAACTAACTTAGTTATTTGACTAGGTCACTGACCAGTGGGACCCACAGGTCAGGTTTGACCTGGTCAGCCCCGTTGACTCGCTTATGTCATGCTGACGTAGTGTTGGCGCAGTTATTCTTTTTCTGGAATTATTTTAACTTAGGAAATTCCAGAATATTGCCTAAACTTCAAAAAATCATAATAATTCAACCGTAGCTCAGAATGAAATAAATTATATATGGAAAATTATCAGAAAAATGCAAGGAATCCATTTATGCCAGTTACATGCATGAAAAACCAACTTATACATGCTGTATAAGTGAAAACATAATATGGGCATTTTAAATGCTTCATTTTGAATTGCATTTGAATCTTGGATTCAAATGGGCTTCAACCAACTTGGTAGCATCTTGCATTAGCCCAAACACTAGCATATGTACATGCCATTGTCATGCATCATATTGTTGCATTTGTTTGTGTATTGATTGCCGGCACCGTTTCTTCTCGATAGGTTCCGCTCCGGAAGGTGTTCCCGAGTACCTGTCAGAGGAGCTGTACCCCTTCGTCATTCTATCAGGCAAGCAAACCCCCTTGAGCATCTCGATAAATCCCACTCTCTCGCTCTTGCTCCTTATAGTGCATTAGGACAACAATGATTCAACTGCTACTTTTCGGCTGCGGTAGTTGAACCCATTTCTCTGCATGACCTGTCATTGCCACAGTAAATAGTTGAAACCCACTAGCATCAGTAGGAGTTGCTTGAGCCTTGATGTGCCTACTCATCCATGCTTGATTTCTTTATGCCATCTATACTTAGAGTTGTGTCAGGTCTGATTCATCGGGAATGAATCGGAGTGGTGAAAATGTCCTACCGATAAAGGTTAAGTGTGTGAACACGTTTTGCTAAAGGTAGCCATGAGATGCCATGTAGGAGTACCTGGTGGGTTGTCTCATTGGAACTGTCCCTAAGCACTGAGTTCTGTGTATGTTATCCAAGTCTAGTTACTACCACACATTGGGTTCCGGTCATCCGGCCCCTCTCGGCTTATTAATCCACTTGATCTCTGTCCAAGAGTTGTAACTAGTTTCTGGCGTTTGTAGGTAGTGCTACTTGTCTACCAGGTGGTGTATGACGGGACGGGCTTGGGACAGACTACGCACCGTGGCACGGTGTACCAAGTGGCACCCGGATGGTGGGCTTGGGAACCCTGCACACATCGTTTGGGGCCATACTGGAGACTTCGGCAAGAACTCCTTGCGGATGGAACTCGAATAGGCGATAAACCTGGACGAGAGACTTGTGTGGTTAGTAAGGTCGTGGCCGACACCCTCGCCCGGCTTCCGCTTGAAGGTTGTCGAGGTACATGACGTGTACATGGCTATAAGTGGCGAGAGCGTGTGTGAAGAAGTACACCCCTGCAGGGTCAACATTTTCTATTCGAATAGCCGTTTTCCTCGGATATGAAAACTTGGAGGACTTATGTAGTACATAGACAACTTGAAGTGGATACTCTAAAATATGCAAGATAAGCGTGAGTGCTATGTATGGCCTTCTCGTAGGGAGACTGGAACGGATCCATAGTGGAGTATTGATATGGTGAATATGTGGACTCATGTGCGTCTCTTACCTCAAAGAAGTTTCTGATACTCGTAGTATAGGTTAGCCACTGAGTCAAAGCTGGCTTGCTGCTGTTAAAGCTCCACCACCCCCCTTTGTTGATAATGTTGCATATGTAGATAGTTCTGATGTAAGACTTGCTGAGTACCTTCATACTCATGTTTGCTTATTTCTGTTTTAAAGTTGGTTACACTAGTGACTTCGACGAATAGCTTGTATCCCAGCTACGATCTTGTACCCTTGGGAGGGTCGTGTTTAGTCAGGCTTCTTAGTCTTTTCCTTTTGTAGTTGTGTGTACTCAGACATGTAATGCTTCTGTTACTTGTATGCTCTGAATGATGGGTCATGAGACCCCTGTTTGTATTGAATGCTATGTGGCTCTTCTGGGCCTTTATCTATATGAGTTTGAGTTATGTTGTGATGCCATGTTGTACAGCACATACTTGCATGTTATGCGTACGTGTAACGTGTATTGCTATGTGTGGGATCCGACAACCTAGTTGTTTACCTCTGGTAGCCTCTCTTATGGGGAAATGTAGTCTTGTGCTTCCATGAGCCATAGTAGTCCGCTACAGCCCGGTTCACCGGAGTGCTGCTAGCCCAGCACTACTGCTCCGGAACACTTGACTGGCCGGCATGTGATTCACTTTGTTCTTGTGTCTGTCCCTTCAGGGAAATGTCACGCGGTGACATCTGGAGTCCTACCTAGCCTACTACAGCCCAGGTTCCCGGAGTCCTGTTAGCCCATTGCTACAGCCCGGATTCATACGCTGTTGACCGACATGCTCGAGGTTGATTCATGTATGCTTGTCCCTGTAAGTTAGTGCTACTTTGGGTTCACAACTAGTCATGTCGGTCCGGGTTCTCTGTCATATGGAAGCTAGCGACACTATCATATACGTGAGCCAAAAGGCGCAAACGGCCCCGGGCCAGGTAAGGTGGCACCCGTGGGAATACCATGCGTGAGGCCGCAAAGTGATATGAAGTGTTACATGCTAGATCGGTATGAGTTAGGATCGGGGTCCCGACAGTGTTGGTATCAGAGCCTAACTGACTGTAGGATTACCAAGCCAAACTGGTCGAAGTTGAGTCTAGAAATGCTTTAGTTATATAAGGGAATTGATTGTGGAAGGGAATGTAAGGCTCTTTTTACTCCTTTACCTCATGTCATTCTTTCTGAGTCAGCCTCTTCTTTTCTACGAGGGTTAAGGCCTAGGCTTCTCCTCTATCTCTCAGGATGATGTTTTACTAAACCGTTAAGTCTTAGGATTGTTTGGTTGTGTCTCCGTACAGTTCTACTACTTCCGTGTGTCCTCAGTTTGACCTAGAACCTTGATATTATGATGCTGATTGATTATGCTATTCCTTTGATGAATGTCTCAAAATCCTTTTGAGCATTTACAGCCGTTATGCTACCAAAATTGTCCTAGGATTTCAAGAGTTTCCAATGCTTTTGCATTACATTCTGCATCCTTATGTAGATGCTAATTCCATCCTTGTTTCCTTGGTTTCTGTGCTAGGATGTCGTCTGCTAACCGAGGTTCAGTTGCTCATAGCAAGAACCTCGGAGATGGTAGGGATGAGGATCCTCCTGACCAGCCTTTGATGGCAGAGTTCTTGTTAGCATCTGAGAGGAACAAGCGTGAGACTAACCGCTTGCTAGCACAGATTGAGCAGAACACCGCACATCAGCGTAAGAAGTTGGTTTCCATCACCGACTTCATTGGTCTGAAACCACCCACCTTCCATCATTCCATTGAGCCACTCGATGCAGATGACTGGCTCCGGAGCATCACTCACAAGTTGCATTCCGCGAGCGTGGCTGAAGGTGACAAGGTCGCCTATGCTACATATCACCTGGAAGGTCCTGCTAGTATTTGGTGGCAGAGCTATGAGACTATGCTTCCAGCTGGTCAGATTCCTACCTGGAGGGATTTCACTGAGGCTTTTCGTGAGCACCACATTCCCCAGGCCCTTATTGACCGCAAGAGGGAAGAGTTCTGTAGTTTTACCCAGGGTAAGCTGCCTGTTGATGCTTACAGTAGAGAGTTTGGAAACCTCGCCCGCTATGCTATAGAAGAAGTGTCCACGGACTCCAAGAAGGAGGCTCGGTTCCGGAAGGGTCTCAACCCTAAGTTGCGTCGTGATCTCCACCTGCATCATTGTGATACTTTCCAGGCTCTTGTGAACAAGGCCATTAATGCAGAGACAGCTCAGCTCACTTACGAGGAGTCTCGTAAGCACAACCGTGATATGGGTTCTTCCTCCCGCTCTGGCTCTCAGAAGCGACAGATTTGGATTCCGAACTCAGCTCTTCCACCTGGATATGCACCGAGGCCATCCGATGTGGCGCCTCACCCAGCTCAGCAATGTGCTCCACGTAGACCTATTAGTGGACCACATGCCAAAGTAGGTCCACGTCCTACCTCAGGAACTTGCTTCACCTACGGAGAACCAGGACACTACGCACGTGACCGCCCTCAGTTCAGTTATACTCCACCCCAGTCTGAGAGGTCTGTTGGCCGTGAAAAGCCATCAGTCAAGATGATCAGTACCAAGCCAGCCTCCATTGAACGAGCATGTGTGCACCATGTCTCAGCTACAGAAGCTCAAGATGATCCCGACATCGTACTGGGAACACTTCTTGTCAATTGTCACCTAGCTTTAGTTCTGTTTGATAATGGAGCATATCACTCCTTCATATCCGAAGGTTATGCTCAGTTGCACGACATGTCATTTTGTGATATGCCAACTCCACTAATAATCCAGACTCCTGGTTCCAAATGGCAAACCTCTACGGTAAGCCATGGTAATCAAATCCTTGTGGACAGACTTGTATTCATTGCTTCTTTGTTATCTCTCAAGTCTTCAGATATTAACATCATCTTGGGTATGGACTGGATGACAGCTCATCATGCCAAGATCGATTGTTACACCAGATCTGTTCAACTTACACATCCATCTGGCAAAATAGTCACTGTCTCTACTAGAGTTGCAAGGCATCAACTCTATTCTCTTAATGCCAGCCCTCTTCCAGACCTTGAAGATATTCTGGTAGTCCGTGACTTCCCGGATGTCTTTCCAGAAGAACTGCCAGGTGTCCCACCTGACAGAGATGTAGAGTTTGTCATAGAACTTATCCCAGAAACTGTTCCAATCTCTAGGAGACCATACAAGATGGCACCTTTGGAGTTAGCCGAGCTTAAGAAACAACTTGATGAGTCCTTGGAAAAGGGTTTCATCCATCCCAGTTCTTCTCCTTGGGCTTGTCCTATCCTCTTCGTCAAGAAGAAGGATGGTACGGATCGGATGGTTGTAGATTATCGTCCTGTTAATTTGGTCACGATAAAGAACAAGTATCCGCTCCCCAGGATCAACGACCTGTATGATCAGCTCGCTGGATCCTTAGTCTTTTCCTAGATGGATTTGAGGTTAGGCTACCACCAAATCAAAATCAGAAACGGGGACATACCCAAAATGGCCTTTGTCACTCGTTATGGTCAATACGAGTACACCATGACGTCTTTCGGCCTAACCAATACTCCAGCTACTTTCTCCCACTTGATGAACTCGATCTTTATGGAGTACTTAGATAAGTTCGTCATGTTTTATCTCGATGATATTCTTATTTACTCGAAGAACAAGGAAGAGCATGCCGAACATATTAGGCTTGTCTTAGAAAAACTCAGAGAGCACCGCCTTTATGCCAAGTTCTCCAAGTGTGAATTTTGGTTGCCAGAAGTGACCTATCTGGGCCACGTGATCTCTGGTAAGGGCATTGCTGTCAATCCTGAGAGAGTCAAAGCCGTTCTCAATTGGACTTCACCCGAAACGGTCAAACAAGTTAGGAGTTTCCTTGGTCTAGCCAGTTATTGTCGCCGCTTCGTTGAAAACTTCTCCAAAGTGGCCAAACCCCTCACGGAACTTCTCAAGAAAGATAAAAGGTTTGAGTGGACCCCACAGTGTGAGCACAGTTTTCAGGAACTGAAAAGACGCCTGACTTCTGCGCCCATACTCGTGCCACCGGATTTCACTAAAGACTTTGTTATCTATTGCGACGCTTCGCGTCAAGGACTAGGTTGCATTCTTATGCAGGATCGTCATGTGATTGCCTATGCATCTCGACAGTTGCATCCACATGAGGAAAATTATCCTACACATGATCTAGAGCTTGCAGCCGTAGTCTATGCACTTAAGACTTGGCGACATTACCTTCTTGGTAACCGTTGCGAAATCTACACTGACCATCAGAGTCTCAAGTATATCTTCACCCAACCGGATCTGAATCTCAGACAGAGACGTTGGTTGGAGTTGATCTCGGATTACGACTTAGGAATCACCTACACCCCAGGCAAAGCCAATGTCATGGCTGATGCTTTAAGTCGTAAATCCTATTGCAACAACCTCATGTTGCAACAATGTCAACCACCCCTCCATGAGGAATTCTGTAAGCTTAACCTTCACATAGCTCCTCATGGTTCCCTTTCTACCTTGGTGGCGAAACCTACCCTTACGGATCAGATCATAGAGGCTCAGAAGCATGATACGGGAATCTCCCGGATCAAGAAAATATTTCCAAGGGAGTTGCTGGCTGTTTCTCTATGGATGAACGAGGTGTTGTTTACTTTGGAAACCGTTTGGTGGTTCCCAAATGTCAACAGATGCAGCAACTGATCCTTAAGGAGGCCCATGAATCTCCTCTCACGATTCATCCCGGTAGTACAAAGATGTATCAGGACCTACGCCAGAGGTTCTGGTGGACTAGGATGAAGAGAGAAATCGCTCAGTATATTGCCAACTGTGACGTTTGTCATCGCGTTAAGGCAGGGCATCAAAGACCTGCTGGCACCCTTCAACCTTTAGCTATTCCCGAGTGGAAATGGGACAAAGTTGGTATGGACTTCATCACCGGCTTTCCCAGGACCAAGAAAGGAAATAATGCTATCTTCGTAGTCATTGATCGTCTCTCCAAAGTGGCTCACTTCCTACCTGTTCGAGAGAGTATCACTGCTAGTCAGCTCGCTGACTTATATATCTCCCGAATAGTGTCACTCCATGGTGTTCCACTAGAGATCAATTCAGACCGTGGAAGTCTTTTCACCTCTCATTTCTGGGAAAGTTTCCAGAATGCCATGGGAACCCATCTTTCTTTCAGTACCGCTTTCCACCCTCAGTCAAGTGGTCAGGTGGAAAGGGTCAACCAAATTCTCGAAGACATGCTTAGAGCTTGCGTTATCTCATTCGGTATGGATTGGGAGAAATGTCTTCCCTTTGCCGAGTTTTCTTATAACAATAGCTACCAATCCAGTCTTAAGAAAGCACCCTTCGAGATTCTGTATGGACGAAGATGTCGAACACCTTTGAACTGGTCAGAAACCGGTGAAAGACAATTCTTTGGACCGGATATGATCCAGGAGGCAGAAGAGCAAGTTTGCATCATTCGTGAGAATTTGAAAACAGCCCAATCTCGTCAAAAGAGCCAGTATGACCGCCGTCATAAGGAAGTGGCTTATGAAGTTGGCGAAAAGGCTTACCTTCGGGTTACTCCTTTGAAGGGTACCCATTGTTTCGGTATCAAGGGCAAGTTGGCTCCTCGTTACATTGGTCCTTTTCGCATTCTCGCTAAACGAGGAGAGGTTGCCTACCTGTTGGAACTACCCTCACATCTTTCTCGAGTTCATGATGTCTTCCACGTCTCTCAACTCAGGCGTTGCTTCTCGGATCCCATCCGTGGAGTGGACCATGAAACGCTTGATCTCCAAGATAACCTCACTTATCGGGAGTACCCCGTTCGTATTCTGGATCAAGCAGAGCATGTCACTCGACGCCATAACATCAAGTTTCTCAAGGTTCAGTGGTCTCATCATTCCGAGAGAGAAGCTACTTGCGAGCGAGAAGATTGTCTTCGACTTGAGTACCCCGCTTTCTTTCCACCAACTCCTGAATCTCGGGATGAGATTCTTCGGAGTGGGGGCGAGTTGTCACATCCCTAGTTCTGGTATGACCTAGACTAGCTAGTCATTTGTGCATCATGTTTAAATTTCAAATGAAGTTGAAATGGGGATGTTTCAAACCCTAGCACCGAAGCAAATTCAAATAGGTTCAAATTAAAAATGGAATTTCAATGAACCCAAAATGCTTTTCAAAAATGTTCATGGTCTTTGGAAAATGTTGGAAACAACAACCAGGGGTGATGCACATTTTTGCTAGACATTTTGGATTTTTTAATGAACCCATATGTATTTGAATTGGATCTGTTTAAAATAATATAAATATTTTAGAGGCTCCAAAAATGTTTGAATTTGGTGAGCGCCTCTGGTATATTATAACTAGTGGTCACAAGGAATCTCAACATTTTTATATTTGTGATGGTATTTATTTTTTAAGTCAAAAACAAATGTCAGAAATAGAAAAGAAAACAAAAAAGGGAAAAGGCTTACCTGGGCCTTACCTGAGGCCTTGCTGTTACAGCCCAGCTGGCCAGCCCACCTGGCGGCCCAGCCCAACAGGGGCAGCCCCGTCTTCTACCTCTTGCCAGTAGGCAGAGGAGAAGCTGGGCACAACGCACGCGCGCGGCCACCGCGCGCCACCTCCACCCTGCCTGGTTGTCCTCCCGTCGCCTGGACCTCCCTCGCGTCGCCACGCACCCCTGGACCTCTCTCACTCTCTCCCGCGCTCCTCCACTCCTCTGATTTCTCTTCCCCGCAGCGCCACCGAGTGCAGCCGACGCCACCGCTCGCTGCTGCCGCGGCCACTGCCTCCCCCTCGCCCCCTGGACATGCCCAAGAGCTCCACGACGTCGTCTTCGTCATCTCCACCGAGCCAAGCGAGCCGGGGCACGCCATAGCGACTTCATCACCATCGTCTTCAACCTCTCGGCCGCCGAGATCACCGACGCCCGTCCGTCGTCTCCGACTCGTCCCCGAGCCCGCTGACCATCCCGTCGCCTCCACTGTGAGATTCTGCGTCTCTTCCCCCTCTTCCCGAGCTCGTTTACGCCCCGCAGTCGTCGCCCCCTTGTCGACCGAAACACGCCGCTGCCTGAGCTCGTCAGCGGCAACGCTCCGGTGACCATTTGGTCCCAGACGCGTGTCCACCGAGCTTGCTGCCCCGCGCTAAGCCTCGCTAGCGCCTCCCCTTGCCCGCTTGCACCCCACAACGCCAACTCCGCACACACCCGAGCTCCGGCCGCCGCACTCGTCGTCGCCGTGCCACTCCGGCCGCTCCCCTGCCGCGCCACCACCACGGCTGGATGTGGACGAGCATCCGCATCCCGTAGCTGCACTCTGCACGCCAAATGGCCCCCTGTAGGCCAAAACCGCAGCGCACCGCCGCGTTTGCACTCGCCGGTGGCTAAACGCCGGCGACCGCTGACTTTTGACCGGCGTAGGTTGATCCCACAGCCCAGTTTGACCTCTCCCCCCTCTCTCACTGACTTGCGGGCCCTGCCCGACTAACTACTATAGTTAGCACTAATTAACTAACTATGTTAGCTACTATAGTCACTGACTAGTGGGCTCTACCCAGTTAGTTAGGACTAACTAACTTTGTTAGTTGACTGGGTCACTGACCAGTGGGACCCACTGGTCAGGTTTGACCTGGTTAGCCCCGTTGACACGCTTACGTCATGCTGACGTAGTGCTGGCGTAGTTATTCTTTTTCTGGAATTATTTTAACTCAGGAAATTCCAAAATATTGCCTAAACTTCAAAAAATCATAATAATTCAACCGTAGCTCAGAATGAAATAAATTATATATGAAAAATTATCAGAAAAATGCAAGGAATCCATTTATACCAGTTACATGCATGAAAAACCAACTTATACTTGCTGTATAAGTGAAAACATAATATGGGCATTTTAAATGCTTCATTTTGAATTGCATTTGAATCTTGGATTCAAATGGGCTTCAACCAATTTGGTAGCATCTTGCATTAGCCCAAACACTAGCATTTGCACATGCCATTGTCATGCATCATATTGTTGCATTTGTTTGTGTATTGATTGCCGGCACCGTTTCTTCTTGATAGGTTCCGCTCCGGAAGGTGTTCCTGAGTACCTGTCAGAGGAGTCGTACCCCTTCGTCGTTCTATCAGGCAAGCAAACCCCCTTGATCATCTCGATAAATCCCACTCTCTTGCTCTTGCTCCTTATACTGCATTAGGACAACAATGATTCAACTGCTACTTTTCTACTGCGGTAGTTGAACCCATTCCTCTGCATGACCTGTCATTGCCACAGTAAATAGTTGAAAACCACTAGCATGAGTAGGAGTTGCTTCAGCCTTGATGTGCCTACTCATCCATGCTTGATTTCTTTATGCCAGCTATGCTTAGAGTTGTGTCAGGCCTGATTCATCGGGAATGAATCGGAGTGGTGAACATGTCCTACCGATAAAGGCTAAGTGTGTGAACACGTTTTGGTAAAGGTAGCGATGAGAGGCCATGTAGGAGTACATGGTGGGTTGTCTCATTGGAACCGTCCCTAAGCACTGAGTTCTGTGTATGTTATCCAAGTCCAGTTACTACCACACATTGGGTCCCGGTCATCCGGCCCCTCTCGGCTTATTAATCCACTTGATCTCTGTCCAGGAGTTGCAACTAGTTTCTGGCGTTTGTAGGCAGTGCTACTTGTCTACCAGGTGGTGTCCGATGGGACGGGCTTGGGACAGACTAGGCACCGTGGCACGGTGTACCAAGTGGCACCCGGATGGTGGGCTTGGGAACCCTGCACACATCGTTTGGGGCCGTACTGGAGACTTCGGCCGGAACTCCTTGCGGATGGAACTCGAATAGGCGATAAACCTGGATGAGAGACTTGTGTGGTTAGTCAGCTCATGGCCGACACCCTCGCCCGGCTTCCGCTTGAAGGTTGCCGAGGTACATGATGTGTACAGGGCTATAAGTGGCGAGAGCGTGTATGAAGAAGTACACCCCTGCAGGGTCAACATTTTCTATTCGAATAGACGTTTTCCTCGGATATGGAAACTTGGAGGACTTATGTAGTACATAGACAACTTGAAGTGGATACTCTAAAATCCGCAAGATAAGTGTGAGTGCTATGTATGGCCTTATCGTAGGGAGACGGGAACGGATCCATAGTGGAGTATTGATATGGTAAATATGTGGACTCGTGTGCGTCTTCTTACCTCAAAGAAGTTTCTGATACTCGTAGTATAGGTTAGCCACTAAGTCAAAGCTGGCTTGCTACTGTTAAAGCTCCACCACCCCCCTTTGTTGATAATGTTTCATATGTAGATAGTTCTGATGTAAGACTTGCTGAGTACCTTCGTACTCACGTTTGCTTATTTATGTTTTGCAGTTGGTTACACTAGTGACTTCGACGAGTAGCTTGTATCCCAGCTACAATCTTGTACCCTTGGGAGGGTCGTGTTTAGTCAGGCTTCTTAGTCTTTTCCTTTTGTAGTTGTGTGTACTCAGACATGTAATGCTTTCGTTGCTTGTATGCTCTGAATGATGGGTCATGAGACCCCTGTTTGTATTGAATGCTATGTGGCTCTTCTGGGCCTTTATCTATATGAGTTTGAGTTATGTTGTGATGCCATGTTGTACAGCACATACTTGCAAGTTATGCGTACGTGTAACGTGTATTGCTATGTGTGGGATCCGACAACCTAGTTGTTTACCTCTGGTAGCCTCTCTTATGGGGAAATGTAGTCTTGTGCTTCCATGAGCCATAGTAGTCCGCTACAGCCCGGTTCACCGGATCCTGCTAGCCCAGCTCTACTGCTCCGGAACACTTGACTGGCCGGCATGTGATTCACTTCATTCCTGTGTCTGTCCCTTCGGGGAAATGTCACGCCGTGACATCCGGAGTCCTGCCTAGCCTGCTACAGCCCGGGTTCCCGGAGTCCTGTTAGCTCATTGCTACAGCCGGATTCATACGCGGTTGACCGACATGCTCGAGGTTGATTCATGTATGCCTGTCCCTGTAAGTTAGTGCTACTTTGGGTTCATGACTAGTCATGTCGTTCCGGGTTCTCTGTCATATGGATGCTAGCGACACTATCATATACGTGAGCCAAAAGGCGCAAACGGTCCCGGGCCAGGTAAGGTGGCACCCGTGGGAATACCGTGCGTGAGGCCGCAAAGTGATATGAAGTGTTACATGCTAGATCGGTGTGACTTAGGATCGGGGTCCCGACATTAAAAACCCAGATTCTTCTCACGAAATGTTTTCAAATAGCACACGGTTCACTCACGAAAGCCGATATTCAATGAAAACTTTGTGGAAACCATATTTTAAAGTTTCATAAAAATCTGAAAAAAAAATGTGGGATGTTAAGTAGGTGATGTTTTATTGCGACAAAAAAATTCAAGTTGAAAAACATTACGAGATGTGAGCTCTGAAAAAGACAAATTCAGCCATGAATAGTGACATTACTATTCGGCGCTATTCAGCAGTGATTTTGTCTTTTTCATAGCTCACATCTCGTAATGTGTTTGAACTTGAAATCTTGTGTGGCAATAAAACATCATTCTCTTAACATCCCGCATTTTTTTCAAAAAACTTGAAACTTCAAAACATCTTTTTCTCGTGGTTTTCACCGGTTTCCACCGAATGTTGGTTTTTGTATGATATTTCCCCCCGCCTGCACGCGCGATCTGAGTCGCGTGTTCTAATTGGCCAGAATCCAAACCCCACGGATCGTACGTGTGCACCGTTGGATGCTCCCAGATCGAACGACAACCCTGAGCCCTTTCGACAGCACATGCAGTACATGGGTAAGCATTGTGCGCATGCATCATGCTAGCTCACACTTCCTTCTCTACTAGGTTTTCAAAACAGGCTACCGTTTCTCGCCACTCCTCTCATCGGTTTCCCGCCTCTTCTCCCATTGTTTTCCTGCTACCAGTGTCAGTGCTCATTGAAGGCTAGCGGTGACACACCAGCCATGTAAAAATATCCCAGACAGTTTCTAAAAGCACAAATGTGTGTGATAGGAGGGAGTAGGTCCCATAGGGTGACCAGCATGAAACGCCTTAATGGCAAGGAGGCAATTCTTATCAGCAAGGGTCGGCTTCCCATCCACTAGCCTAGTCGAATAGAACGCAGAAGTTAAGCGTGCTCAGGCTGGAGTAATCCAAGGATGGGTGACCTGGTTGGAAGTTGCATATCTCAAGCTTCATGTAAATGCCATGACGCGGTCATTATAGAGATATATTATATCTCTATAGTGACCTATCATGGCAATTATATAAACCTTGGGATCCTTGTTTTGCTAATTTGTAGACTATGTTTTTATGGGTTATTTTCTGCTCTAAAAAAATTAAAGAATGATTGACTTGACCTGTCATGGTGATTATATAAACCTACTATGCTTTTATGGGTTATTTTTTCCTCTAAAAAATTAAAGAATGATTGACTTGACCTGCCATGGTGATTATATAAACCTACTATGCTTTTATGGGTTATTTTTTCCTCTAAAAAATTAAAGAATGATTGACTTGACCTGTCATGGCGATTATATAAACCTTTTTCAGGTTGCATGTAGGGTATAGGGGGCAGGGTGTTCTTCTCGAGCATGTCTCCCTTGTGCAGCTTATAGACGCGACACATATCTGTGCGCTCCCGGAGGTATATATACTATCCTTTACCGACAATTAGGGGGCCCCACACAATCTCTCCCTTTGACCCAACGAGAAGGGTTTAACCATGATGGTTTCCTATTGATACTAGTAAGGTACACGTGCATTGCACGCATGAGATTTGTTAAACAAATTATGAATAAATACCACACTATAGCATGTAAGCTTTGAGTCATATATGCATGATGTAGATGTTCATTTAATTCTTATAGTTCATCTCATCCTAATTCAATTACTTTTATAAAAAAATCTATTTTAGGATTCGTGGAATTGTGCATTGTAAAGGTAAAAACAAAAAGTGACAATTCATTTAGAAACAAAGTTTGGGCAATTAAGATATGGAAGATTCTAGAGAACGAAGGAGAAGTGCTTGTGTTTTGAGGTTTGTGCATTATGCTTAAGTTCAACTGTCGATGTCAAGGCCGGCGGATCTCGGGTAGGGGGTCCCGAACTGTGCTTCTAGGTCGGATGGTAACAGGAGGCAGGGGACACAATGTTTTACCCAGGTTCGGGCCCTCTCGATGGAGGTAAAACCCTACGTCCTTCTTGATTAATATTGATGATATGGGTAGTACAAGAGTAGATCTACCACGAGATCAGAGAGGCTAAACCCTAAAATCTAGCCTATGGTATGATTGTTGTTTGTCCTACGGACTAAAACTCTCCGTTTTATATAGACACCGGAGAGGGCTAGGGTTACACAGAGTCGGTTACAATGGTAGGAGATCTACATATCCATATCGCCAAGCTTGCCTTCCACGCCAAGGAAAGTCCCTTCCGGACACGGGACGAAGTCTTCAATCTTGTATCTTCATAGTCCAGGAGTCCGGCCGAAGGTATAGTCTGGCTATCCGGACACACCCTAATCCAGGACTCCCTTAGTAGCCCCCGAACCAGGCTTCAATGACGACGAGTCCGGCGCGCAAATTGTCTTCGGCATTGCAAGGCGGGTTCTTCTCCAAATTCCGTGTACCTGTTGAATAGTGTCCGGTTTCTTGTAAATGTAGTGCTCCTTGGCTTCTACGCCCAATAATGGCCGTTTTCCACGTGTCTGTATCACGATCAGTGGCACAGGGCACTGGTTGGTTTGAGCTAAACTCAAGCCGCCCGAAAGGGCATGCCTGAAGGACCGTCGGCTCCATACCGGGAAGCGGAAAAGCGAATACGAAAAGTCAGGGTGTTTTTATATTTACACCCCTAGCCGCATGAATGAGCCGCCTATTTAAGGGGACGAGGATTTAGATCCAAACCACACCTTCTCCCTTCCGCGAGTATTCATCAAAGCGTATCCGACAGAGGTCCATTCTATCCTGGCCGGCCGCCGCAGCTCCTCCTCTCGCCCTTCCAGCCCTCAGCCTGGAGATTGGAAGAGGTGCTCCATCCCGCACAGCGAGCTAGTGAAGCTCCAGACCAAGGGATTTCTCCCCCGGCCTATATGGTCCCGGTTCGAGCCGGACTTGCCACCTATAATGGCGGAGAGCAAGCGGAGGGCGCCCCCAATCCCTCCAAAGGAGAGCAGGTATGCCTTCCCCCTTACTTAATAAGAGGGATCGGATTTCCAATTCACCCATTTCTCCGGGGGCTTCTGGAGTTCTATGGCCTCCAGCTGCACAACCTCATGCCTGCCTCCATATTGCATATCGCGGGCTTCATAGCCCTTTGCGAGCTGTTTTTGGGCTGTGAGGCTCATTTCGCGCTGTGGAAAAGGCTATTCTGCCTTGTGCCCCACTCTAAGGAGGGGTCAATATATCAAGTGGGCGGAGCCGAAGTGTGGCGCATCGCCGGGACCGGATATCTATCCGAAACCCCAAAGAAGGCGTCTGAAGACTTGCCTTCGGAATGGTTTTATATAGAGGACGTCCTGCTGCCGGATCCTGTCCGGATCGGCCTCCCTGAGTTCGACAGTGCTCCCCTAAAGAAGCGCCTAAGCTGGCGTCCACGGAGCCCTCAGAAGGAAAGTGACAGGGACGTCATTTACCTGATGGGCTGGATAAGATTGTTAGCTCATTCTGGACTGACCATGATCGGGGTCATGGCCGCATGCATCATGCGAGGGGTGCAGCCGCTTCAATATAGAGGCTGCCCCATGTGGGACTTCAACGGGGAGGACGACGCCACCCGCTACGGTCGTAAGGGGCTGGATTCGGCTGCCGCTCTAATAAAGACCTTGTCCGCTTTGTACAAGGGATAAGAGGAGGAATTTCTCCGCATCAACCCACGGGGTGGATTTTCTATGTACAATCCCCCAAGTTGGGTAAGTGGACACTTTTACTTGTCCATCCGTTTTATATTCCCATTGTTAAATTTTCAGTCTAACGACTTCAACGCGGGAACTGCGCGAGGATGTTAAAGAAATAAACAG
Organism: Triticum aestivum; assembly: GCF_018294505.1. Taxonomy (NCBI): domain Eukaryota; kingdom Viridiplantae; phylum Streptophyta; class Magnoliopsida; order Poales; family Poaceae; genus Triticum; species Triticum aestivum. The sequence continues at coordinate 232,218,540 of NC_057794.1, read as the reverse complement.
CCCTCCTCCACAACCCAAGGATCCGGGACGATCTCTCGACCCGGCCTCTCAAGATGATCCAGACTTATCTGTGGAGCTGATTGTTGGAGTGTTTCATCAATTGAGAAAGGACAACGCCTTGGTGGCCATTACGGCCGATTATCCAGGGCTACTCCCAGCCTCGCAGGTAACTGAGACCGAGGTCCTAGCACTTTGAAAAGGGATCTGTCCTTGCGTGTTTTTGATTGCCGTATGACAATCGTGTTTTGCAGGGGAGGTCCTTGAGACGGGAGGCCGAGCCTGCGGCGACTAGCCAACGAGGGGCGGCAAGGCCCCGCGAGCTGAAAAGAAGTGCGGTCCGGACTGAGGCACCGGCGCAAAGGTATAGCACGTCGCCTTATTCCCAGGTGTTATTCCTTCGAGGCATATTAACGCTCGTGCTCTCTTCAGGACGAAGAGACCTTGCCGGACTATATCCGGAGAGGCTGCCAATCACGCCTCCACCAGCCAGGCTCCAAAGCCTAGTCCGGAAGCAGAGGCGAACACGAGGCGCGCACCAGACGCTCCTCCGATTGTCACAGCCCCAGATCAGCCCTTGTTTGTTTTTGCTTTAGCATCCATGCATCATGTTTAAATTTTATGAAACTTGAAATGGGGATTGCCTAAACCCTAGCATTAAAGGAATTCAAATAGGTTCAACTAAAAATATTTTTCAGTGAATCCAATTGGCTTTAGAAAATGTTCATCATTTCTGGGGAAATGCTATAAACCATAACCAGAGGTGCTGCACATTTTCATGATATATTGGGCTCTGGATTTAAATCATACCTTATTTGCATTTGGGCATTTAAATTTTATATATTATATTAAATGTCCAAATATTAATGAACTGAAATTCTGGTTATTGGAAATAATCCAAATAATGGCCACAAGCAGTCTCATGATTTTTGAAAGTACATAAGTATTTTTAATAAAGCCCAACAGTTTACAGAAAATTAGAAAACTAAAACAAATAATAAAGAGAGGGAGAGAAGGCCACCAGGCCACCTACCTAACCTACATGGCGGCCCAGCTGCGGCCCGGCACTGTTGGCCCAGCCCGGCAGTCGCCCCCATCGTCTTCAACCTCCTGCCAGTAGGCAGGAGGGCGTGTGGTCGCCGCGCGTGGGCACGCGCGCGCCACCTCCTGCTTCCCACCGCTGCCCCGACGCGCCTGCGAGTGCCACGCACACCCCCTCGCCCCCTGCACCTCTCCTCTCTCCCCCTGGACCCCATCCCCTCCTCTGCTCCCCTCTCGCGCGCACCACCAAGCGGAGCTCGCCGTCATCGTCGCCGTACCCATGGCCACCGGCCACCCCTAGCCTCGCCGATGCTCTCAAAGGCTCCGCCTCGACCCCCTCCTCCTCCTCACCGAGCCACGCCCCTCCAGAAGCCCCCGAACGTCCTCTCCGGGCTCGTCTCCTACCTCGGACCCGCCGGTCGCCGTCGCCCGATTCGTTGAACTCCGGCCGTTCCCGAGCAAGCCGAGCCCCTCTTTGTGATCGCTGTGAGCTCCTCCACCCTTTCCCCCTCTTCCCCGCTTCATTTGATCGTCGTAGCCGTCGCCCCCTTTAAGGCCGAAACCCCACCGCTGCCGGCTATGTCACTGCCATCGCTCTAGCTAGCGCAGCTCGCGTCCGACCTCAGGCCCGTGCTCAGGAGCTCCCCAGAAGGCCAAGTCCACCACCCGTTTCCCCTCCCGTGCACCCTAGTGCCGAAACCGCTGAGACCCGAACTTCGGCCGCCGCCTTTGAGCTCGCCGCCGTCGATATAGGTCGCCCCCGGCGTAACTGACTGCACCACTCGACGCGCTGGATCACCAGCTGCCCGTAGGTGGTCTCCTCCGCTCGTTTGGACGCCGGAGCGTGAAACCCGAGCCCCTCCAGAGAGCCTCCGCCGCGAGATGTGGTCGCCGGCGCCTAATCCGGCGACGCTGACGTGGCGTTGCCATTAGCGGCTAATCCCCCCAATTAGCACACTAACAGACACTGACAGCGGGCCCCGTAGTGGGTCAAAGCCCGAGTCAACGCGGGTTTAGTGTATGTCTCACTGACCAATGGACCCCACGGGTCAGGTTTGACCTGGGGCGCCCAGTTGACTCTGCTGACGTCACTGTGACGTGGTGGTGACGCCATAAATCATTTTCTGGATTTATTATTATTCAGGAAATTTCAGAAAATACCCCAAACTTCTAAAAATCATATAAAATCAACCGTAACTCCAAATCAAACAAATTATGTATGAAAAATGATCAGAAAAATATGAAGATTCTGTTTATGCCATGATCATGCATGATTGAACAAGTTAACCTCACTAAATAGGATGAATCATGATTAGGGTAATTTATGAACTAGTGTTTGGAGTTGGAGTTTAACCTTGTTTGAATTCCACTTCAATTAACTTGGCTTACTGCTGCATTAGGTCAATTCAGTTCCTTAGCATGATCATGCATCATATTGCTGCATTGCATTGATTGTGTTTCTTCCTTGTTTGCCGGTGCTTGTTCCCTCTCGATAGACGTGGTTCCGACGATGAGATCGATGACACCGATGAAGAACTATATTGTCTTCAGAAGTGCCAGGCAAGCAAAACACCCTTGTTCATTCCGATATAATCCCACTCTCTCGCTCCTGCTCTCTTTACTTCATTAGGACAACAACGATTCATCTGTTACTTGCTGCGGTAGCTGAACCCCCTTTATCCTTTGCATGACCTGTCATTCCACAGTAAATAGATGAAACCCACTAGCATGAGTAGGAGTTGTTTGAGCCCTGTTGTGCCTACTCATTCATGTTTGTTTGTCATGCCTGCTATTGCTTAGAGTTGTGTCAGGTCTGATTCATCCGGGATGAATCAGAGGTGTGTGAACATGTCCTATGGCGTGTGAGCTAAGCGTGTGAACACGATTTGGTAAAGGTAGCGGTGAGAGGCCATGTAGGAGTACATGGTGGGTTGTCTCATTGCAGCCGTCCTCAGGAACTGAGTTCTGTGTTTGTGATCCATGATTCAGCTACTACCACGCATTGGGCCCGAAACCAATGGACCCTCTCGGCTTCTTGATCACTCTTGTCCTCTGTCCAGGAGTTGCAAGTAGTTTCTGGTGTTTGTAGTATGCTGGAGGCCGTGGGCAGCGCTGACCGGAGGGGTGGGCTGTGATGCGGTAGGCACGTGGCCGGGTATACCGGGCGCCCGTTTGGTGTCACGGAACCCTGTTCACATCGTTTGGGGCTGTGAGCGAAACTCCGGCCGGATCTCCTCATGGATGGAACCCGAATAGGCGATAAACCTGGACTAGAGACTTGAGTGTTTAGGTAGGTCGTGGCCGACACCCACGTTGGGCTTCCGCTTGAAGGTTGCCGAGTACATGTCGTGTAAACGGCGGTAAGTGGTGAGAGCGTGTGTGAAGAAGTACACCCCTGCAGGGTTAACATCATCTATTCGAATAGCCGTGTCCGCGGAAAAGGACTTCTGGGTTGCTTATATCAGTTCATAGACAAGTGAAAGTGGATACCCTAAAATACGCAAGATAAGCGTGAGTGCTATGGATGGCGTTCTCGTAGGGAGACGGGAGCGGATCCATAGTGGTGTATTGATATGGTGAATATGTGGACTCGTGTGCGCCACCTCAAAAGAGTTACTTGCAGTCGTAGTTTAGGATAGCCACCGAGTCAAAGCTGGCTTGCTGCAGTTAAACCCCACCATCCCCTTGTTGATAATGATGCATATGTAGTTAGTTCTGATGTAAGTCTTGCTGGGTACATTTGTACTCACGTTGCTTAATTTATGTTTTTGCAAAGAGACTTCAGTCTCACTAGTAGTTCCACGTGGACTTCGATGTTTAGCTTGTTACCTCAGCTACGATCTTGTGCCCTCGGCAGGATCTGGTAGATAGTCAGGCTTCTCAGCCTTTTTCATTTATAGATGTCTGTACTCAGACATGTTAAGCTTCTGCATGTGCTTTGACTTGTATGCTCTGATTGTTGGGTCATGAGACCCATGTTTGTAATATCTCGCTCCTCGGAGCCTATTGAATAAATACTTGAGTCGTAGAGTCATGTTGTGATGCCATGTTGTGTTTGCACATATCGAGCATATTGTGTGTATGTTATTGAAATGCTTGGTATGTGTGGGATCTGACTATCTAGTTGTTTATCTTTAGTAGCCTCTCTTACCGGGAAATGTCTCCTAGTGTTTCCACCGAGCCATGGTAGCTTGCTACTGCTCCGGAACACTTAGGCTGGCCGGCATGTGTCCTTCTTCGTTCCTATGTCTGTCCCTTCGGGGAAATGTCACGCGATGAATACCGGAGTCCTGTTAGCCCGCTACAGCCCGGTTCACCGGAGTCCTGCTAGCCCAGTGCTACAGCCTGGATTCACTCGCTGATGACCGACACGTTCGATGCTGGGTCATGGATGCCTGTCCCTGTAAGTTTGTGCCACTTTGGGTTTACGACTAGCCATGTCAGCCCGGGCTCCTTATCATATGGATGCTAGCGACACTATCATATACGTGTGCCAAAAGGCGCAAACGGTCCCGGGCAAAGGTAAGGCGACACCCGTGGGAATACAGTGTGTGAGGCCGCAAAGTGATATGAGGTGTTACATGCTAGATCGATGTGGCATTGAGTCGGGGTCCTGACACCGATGGAGGATGCGGACAGGCTGTCTGCCACCAATTCCGAGGTGGAGAGTACCATGAATCATAGGCGTCGCCGCACAGTTCTTCGCGACGCTTGTTTCTCCCAAGAGGCATTGGATGCCTTCAATTTAGGAGATGCGTACCTCTGTGCCGCTCAAAATGGTCTAGCCAGAGCCACGGAGCAGTACGTGAAAGACATACGGGTAAGAAAATGTTGGTAATTATATATACCAGTAGCCCCCGAGACTTGAAACAGTTAGAATGACTGTTTTAAGGATCATTTGTTATGCAGGTTCTTACAGAAAAGAATACCCTACTGTCCCAGGAGCTGGAAGAGTGCAAAGCCCAACTTGAGGTCGCACTAGCCGCGGCAGGGGAGCCCAAGGAGACCCCCTCTAGTAATATACGCTTCGAAAGATAAGTATTTTGCGAAGTGCAGCGTGGGTGCAAATCTAACAAATGAAATTGCAGATGGCGCCGGATTAAATCCGGAAGTGCAACAACTCCGACGCCAGCTAAAGGCTGGTGAGAGCATGCTGACAAAGGTGAGGCGGGAGAAGAACGATCTCCAAGATGCCAACACCAAGCTGGGCGTTGAACTGAAGGACGTTCGTGCCCAGCTGTCGGACTCCGTGAAGCAGAATCAGCGGCTTCGACGCGGCATATATAGTAAGTGCTTCAACGAACTTTGAAAAAAAGAGTTCAGCGAGGAAGTCGACTAACAGAGTAATGTCTGTAGGTATGCTAACAGGTCGTCCTGCAGAGGAAATGCCCGGTTCTACGGGTGACCTTCTTCCCGAGCTCTCACAACTACACGAGCGAGTTCGGCAGGTGATGCAAGGCGTCGCCCAGGCCTTGTGGCCATCCGTCTCCATGCCCGAAGGCCTTGGAGAGCTTGTAGAGAAGTTGAAGGGAGCGCGGCAGCTCTTCCGATTGTGGAAGATGTCGGCCTGCTGTCAAGGTGCCAGGGAGGCCTGGGCCATGGTGAATACGCGGTACACAAAGGCTGACCCAAACCACATGGCCGAGGTCGGACCCGTAGGGCCCGATGGGAAGGAGATCCCTGCGAGCTTAGTATACGACCAAGTAGAATTGGCCACAAAGTATTCCCAATAGGACTGTAAACTAGACAACCTGTTAGATGGTATTGAAGAGGAATACAATCAGTCAGATTGACTATGTAATTTTAATTGACATGTGTAATGCCTTCAAGCCGGATTGTAGATCGTTTGTCATGGCCGACCTTTTCGCTTCAACCTCGGGACCTGACGGTCCGGAGTGTGTCCGAATACCCTCGCGGTTATATAAGAACCGGGGTATGCATGGAGACCAGGAGTAGGGGTCATTAGTGCTTGAACAGACAAGTGCCCAACTAGTTATGTTATATTACATGGTTAGTAAGAAACATCTTCCAGGGAGAATAGTTCCGTTAGGGGTTCCTTTCCCTGGGAGGCATGCCCTAAAGTGCATGTCTGTTCTCCGAAAAGAGATGCGGGAAAAACATCTGGGGGCGTATAGATAAATAAGTGAAAGAAAAGATCATCTTTAGTTCACCGACTGAATATTCCCTTAAGAACGCTAGCTTTCGGCTTCACCCAGTCTGAGGTACACATCCGGCTGACCCGGCAGTAACAATCGCAGAGGTGCTCCCTCTACCACCTAGCCGAACAATCGGGAATGTAGGGGTCAGCATAGGAGCCAGGCAACCCAGCTTGGCCAAAACTTAAGTCATATCGATGCATATAATGGTGAATAAAAGGTACATGCGGAAGTGTGACACATGTGTTGGGCATGAAGCCCATATAAATAAGCTTATGTTTAAAGAAGCCCCCAGGTTTAATGAGCGCGGATAGCGCGTCACTTTATGAGCCTTTGAAGGCTATAAGAGAAAGAGAGGAGAAGGAGAGAAATGTAAGACATAAAGTATATAAAAAATGGACAGAGGAAGGAGACGAACACAGAGTCCGGCGCTAGGCATAGAATCTTCGGAGACGGGCTGCGTTCCATGGGTTCGGCTCGAGTCGGTTATCCGATGCATCTCGCAGGCGGTACGCTCCACCAGTCAGGACTTGGTCAATTATGAAGGGACCTTCCCACTTGGGCTTGAGTTTGTCCTTTTTCTTGTCCGGCAGGCGTAGAACTAATTCGCCAACGTTGTAATTTTTGGCCCGTACTTCTCTGCTTTGGTATCTTCGAGCCTGCTGTTGATAGAATGCGGAACGGGCTTTTGCCACGTCTCGCTCTTCCTCCAAGGCGTCCAAACTGTCCTGCCGATCGAGCTCGGCTTCTCTTTCTTCGTACATGCGCACTCGAGGTGAGTCATGAATTATGTCGCAGGGCAAAACTGCCTCTGTGCCGTACACCATGAAGAATGGTGTGTATCCGGTGGTGCGATTCGGCGTGGTCCGCAGCCCCCAGAGTACGGAGTCGAGCTCCTCTACCCAGTGCGTATTAGATTCCTTAAGGGACCGCACTAATCTGGGTTTGATGCCGCTCATGATAAGACCATTTGCACGTTCGACCTGGCCGTTGGTTTGTGGGTGATAGACGGAAGCATAATCGAGCTTGATGCCCATGTTTTTGCACCAGAGTTTTACCTCATCGGCCATAAAGTTCGTGCCGTTATCAGTGATGATGTTGTGGGGGACGCCGTAATGGTGTACAACCCCGGATATAAAGTCTATCACCGGTCCGGATTCGGCCGTCTTAACAGGCTTGGCTTCTATCCATTTGGTGAACTTATCCACCATGACCAGTAAGTATTTTTTCTTGTGGGTTCCGCCTTTAAGGGGTCCAACCATGTCAAGCCCCCAGACCGCGAAGGGCCAAGTGATGGGGATAGTTTGGAGGGCGGTGGGTGGCATATGGCTTTGGTTTGCAAAAAGCTGGCAACCGACGCATCGTTGGACTAAGTCCTGGGCGTCTGCCTGGGCCGTCGGCCAATAAAAGCCTGTACGGAAGGCCTTGCTTACAAGGGACCGAGCTGCAGCGTGATGTCCGCCGAGTCCGGCATGAATTTCAGCCAGGAGGTTCCGCCCTTCCTCTTCGGAGATGCACCTTTGAAGGACTCTGGTAGTGCTTTTCTTATAAAGCTCTCCCTCATGGACTTTATAGGCTTTAGATCGCCGCACTATGCAGCGTGCCTCATTTTGGTCCTCAGGGAGTTCCTGCCTGGTAAGGTAGGCGAGGAATGGTTCTGTCCATGGGGCGATGACGGCCATTATTACGTGGGCTGAAGGTGTTATTTCATTGGCAGAGCCTCCAATTGTGTCAGAGTGTTCGGTGTCGGGCAGTGCGGTTGGGTCCGGGCTGTTATTGCCGGGTTCCCCTTCCCATACTACGGATGGCTTGAACAACCTTTCCAGGAAGATGTTGGGGGGGGGGACTACATCGCGTTTTGCGCCGATGCGTGCCAGGACATCTGCCGCCTGATTATTTTCCCGGGCTATATGGTGAAATTCGAGCCCTTCGAACCAAGCCGACATTTTTAGGACGGCGTTGCGATAAGCTGCCATTTTTGGATCTTTGGCATCAAAGTCTCCATTTATTTGGGATATTGCGAGGTTCGAATCCCCGCGCACCTCTAGGCGTTGAATGCCATGGATACTGACATCCGGAGACCATGTAAAAGGGCCTCATATTCGGCTGCATTGTTGGAGTCTGTGTACATTATCTGGAGTATGTATTGAACTGTGTCTCCTGTGGGGGACGTCAAAACGACGCCAGCCCCTAGACCGGCCAACATTTTGGGGCCGTCAAAGAGCATGACCTAGTTTGAATATGTGTCATAATCTTTAGGGAGTTCGACCTCCGTCCATTCTGCGACGAAGTCGGCCAAAACTTGCGACTTGATAGCTCGCCGTGGCTTGTAAGTTATGTCAAACGGGAGGAGCTCAATAGCCCATTTTGCAATCCGGCCCGTCACATCGCGGTTGTTTATAATATCGTTAAGTGGCACTTCCGAGGCTACTATTATTGAACACTTTTGAAAGTAGTGTCGCAGCTTCCAGGATGCCATAAATACCGCGTACACAATCTTTTGATAATGCGGGTACCGTGACTTGCACGGAGTAAGGACAGTGGACACGTAATAGACCGGCTTTTGAAGGGGGAATTTGTGTCCGTCCGTTTTTCGTTCGACGACGAGCACTGCGCTTACAACCTGATGGGTTGCTGCAATGTATAATAGCATTGGTTCGCCAATGTTTGGTGCGGCCAGGACTGGGTTTGTTGCCAAGATGGCTTTTGTTTCATCGAGTTTGGCCGTGGCTGCATCCGTCCACTCGAAGTGTTCGGTGCGCCGAAGTAGGCGGTAAAGGGGTAGTGCCTTTTCTCCTAGGCGGGAGATAAAGCGGCTTAGAGCCGCCACGCATCCAGTTAATTTTTGTATTTGTTTGAGGTCCTTCAGGATATCCAATTGTGACAGAGCTCAGATCTTGGCTGGATTTGCTTCAATTCCTCTACCGGATACAATGAAGCCCAAGAACTTTCTGGCTGGAACGCCGAAAACGCATTTTTCCGGGTTGAGCTTGATGTCGTATGTTCGGAGGTTATCGAATGTTAGCCTCAAGTCGTCTACTAGAGATTCGACATGTCATGTTTTAACGACCACATCATCTATGTATGCCTCCACTGTTTTGCCGATCTGGTTTGCCAGACATGTCTGAATCATGCGCTGATATGTTGTGCCGGCGTTTTTGAGCCCGAAGGGCATTGTGTTGAAGCGGGATGGGCCGTATGGTGTGATGAATGCCGTTGCGGCTTGGTCTGACTCTGCCATCTTTATTTGATGGTAGCCGGAGTATGCGTTGAGGAAACACAACAAATCGTGTCCTGCGGTAGCGTCGATAATTTGATCGATGCGGGGGAGAGGGAAGGGATCCTTTGGGCAAGCCTTGTTAAGGTCTTTGAAATCAACGCACAGGCGCCAGGATTTGTCCTTCTTTGGTACCATCACCAGGTTTGCTAGCCAGTCCGGATGTTTTATGTCTTTGATGAATCCGGCCTCCAATAGCTTGGCTAGTTCCTCTCCCATGGCATGTCTCTTAGGTTCGGAAAAACGCCGAAGAGCCTATTTGACTGGCTTGAATCCTTTTAGGATATTTAAGCTGTGTTCGGCCAGCCTGCGTGGGATTCCTGGCATGTCTGAAGGGTGCCAGGCGAAAATGTCCCAGTTCTCTCGTAGGAACTCTCGCAGTGCGGCGTCTACATCAAGGTTTAACTATGCCCCGATGGAAGCTGTTTTATTGGGGTCCGTTGGATGGACGTGGAATTTGACTATTTCGTCCGCCGGTTTAAAGGAGGTGGACTTGGATCTTTTATCAAGTATCACATCGTCCCTATTTACCGTGGAGCACAGCGCAGTCAGTTCCTCAGCCGCTAGGGCTTCGGATAGCGCCTCGAGGGCCAGTGCGGCTGTCTTGTTTTTGGCGTGGAGTGCTATGTCCGGATCACTAACGAGAGTGATGATTCCATTAGGCCCGGGCATCTTAAGCTTCATGTACCCGTAATGTGGTATTGCTTGGAAGACTGTAAACGCTTCCCGCCCTAGCAGAGCGTGATATCCGCTACTGAACGGGGCCACCTGGAACGTGACCTCTTCGGACCTGTAATTATCCGGCGTGCCGAACACCACATCTAGTGTGATTTTTCCTATACAGCGCGCTTCCCGACTGGGGATTATTCCTCTAAAGGTTGTGCTGCTTCGCTCAATGCGGTTCCAGTCTATTTCCATTTTTTGGAGGGTTTCCTCATAAATGAGGTTCAATCCGCTGCCGCCATCCATGAGTACCTTGGTAAGACGAAAGCCGTCCACTATTGGACTAAGGACCAATGCGCTGGTGCTCGGGCTGTTCGGAATTTAGGTTCATCACTGGCGTTAAAAGTAATAGCCGTGTCACTCCATGGGTTTATTGTTGCTACTTGGTAGACTTCGGCAAGGCCGCGGAGTGTTCTTTTTCGCATATTATTTGATGCGAAAGTCTCGAAGACTGTTAATACCGTACTGGTTTCTCTGGGGTGGCTTTCTGTGGCTTCTGGAATTAGAAGATCTTCGCCAATTTTTGCCACCTGCCGGAGTATCCAACATGCTCTGAGGTTGTGAGTTGGTGTGGCGCCCTCTGCACTGTGGATTTTACAGGGTCCATTAAGCCATCCTTCCAGTACGGTTCCGTGCCCTGTAGAGGGCTTTTGCTTTTTGGTATTAAACCCGGGTGTCTGGCGATGATGCACCCTTTTGTTTCGGACTGGGTTTGTATTCAGGGCCGGATTGTCCCAAAATTTTATTTCGGTTTTCCAGGCGCTTTCCATCGCACAGTACTTTCGTACTATGGACGCCAAGTCAGCGAAGCGTGTAATATCACGGCGACTTATGGCGTTGAGGATTCCCTTGTCCGTGCAATTATTGCAGAAGAATAAAATTGCGTCTTCCTCGCGGCAGTCCTTTATCCTGTTCATAACCAGGAGGAATCTGGCCCAGTAATGATGTACTGTTTCTTCGGGCTCTTGCCTAATTTGGGATAGATCGCTTATGTACGGGTGGGTGGGCGGAATCAAATCCGAAACCTCACCCAATCTGAGACCCAGGGGCCAAGGAGTTTCCGAACTCGGAAGTTTGGGTTCTTGGATGCTGTCCAATGAATCTAGCCCGTCACCTGACTTTAAGTTCAGGTCTTGAGTGATGTCCTCCCCTCCGCGGGTATCCGACTTGGAGGGATCGGGAATCCGGACATATCTAGTCCTTAAGATAGATGAAGGGTCGCCGCACTGTCCCTCAACCACGGCAACGTGATGGGTGACCTGGGGGGAGTTAATCTCTCTCAGATCGGGTTTAGACCCAATCTGGTCGTAATCCGTAGCGACTCCCAGGGCGGCGAAGCGATCCAAGAGCTCGTTTAGGGAAGAGAGCTCCATTGGATCTAGCTGCTCGGCGAATTCCGAGCTGACGTGAAGATTGCTTTCGATGACCCGAGAGGTCATCATCGGCGCAGCAGCCGAACAGGCGGTCATAAGGAAACCGCCTAGCCAGAGAGTTTGGCCGACAGCCAAAGCTCCCTTAGCAACGGTGCCGTCTTTAAAGACGGGATGAGGCATCCTTCCTGATGGCGACGGCACAGAGGAACTCTCAATGAAAGCACCAATGTCGGTGTCAAAACCGGTGGATCTCGGGTAGGGGGTCCCGAACTATGCGTCTAGGTCGGATGGTAACAGGAGGCAGGGGACACGATGTTTTACCCAAGTTCGGGCCCTCTCGATGGAGGTAAAACCCTACGTCCTGCTTGATTAATATTGATGATATGGGTAGTACAAGAGTAGATCTACCACGAGATCAGAGAGGCTAAACCCTAAAAGCTAGCCTATGGTATGATTGTTGTTCGTCCTACAGACTAAAACTCTATGGTTTATATAGACACCGGAGAGGGCTAGGGTTACACGGAGTCTGTTACAATGGTAGGAGATCTACATATCCGTATCGCCAAGCTTGCCTTCCACGCCAAGGAAAGTCCCTTCCGAACACGGGACGAAGTCTTCAATCTTGTATCTTCATAGTCCAGGAGTCCGGCCGAAGGTATAGTCCGGCTATCCGGACACCCCCTAATCCAGGACTCCCTCATCAACCATGGAGTCTTCTAGATTGTAAATGTGGTAGAATCCGGTGGAATGTAGATGATATCCAATAGCCAGTAGTGCTCGGATTTGCCATCCCTGTACCATCGGATTGGCTTCATCCAACGACCAACTTCCAAAGTTATTCGCACACTATATAGGTGTATAGATGTATAGTGTCAGGACCCCGACTCAATGCCACATCGATCTAGCATGTAACACCTCATATCACTTTGCGGCCTCACGCACGGTATTCCCACGGGTGTCACCTTACCTTTGCCCGGGACCGTTTGCGCCTTTTGGCACACGTATATGACAGTGTCGCTAGCATCCATATGATAAGGAGCCCGGGCTGACATGGCTAGTCGTAAACCCAAAGTGGCACAGACTTACAGGGACAGGCATCCATGACCCAGCGTCGAACGTGTCGGTCATCAGCGAGTGAATCCAGGCTGTAGCACTGGGCTAGCAGGACTCCGGTGAACCGGGCTGTAGCGGGCTAACAGGACTCCGGTATTCATCGCGTGACATTTCCCCGAAGGGACAGACACAGGAACGAAGAAGGACACATGCCGGCCAGCCTAAGTGTTCCGGAGCAGTAGCAAGCTACCATGGCTCGGTGGAAACACTAGGAGACATTTCCCGGTAAGAGAGGCTACTAAAGATAAACAACTAGATAGTCAGATCCCACACGTACCAAGCATTTCAATAACATACACACAATATGCTCGATATGTGCAATACAACATGGCATCACAAAATGACTCTACGACTCAAGTAGTTTACTCAATAGGCTCCGAGGAGCGAGACATTACAAACATGGGTCTCATGACCCAACAATCAGAGCATACAAGTCAAAGCACAAGCGGAAGCTATCATGTCTGAGTACAGACATCTATAAATGAAAAAGGCTGAGAAGCTTGACTATCTACCAGATCCTGCCGAGGGCACAAGATCGTAGCTGAGGTAACAAGCTAAACGTCGAAGTCCAAGCGGAACTACTAGTGAGACTGAAGTCTCTCTGCAAAACATAAAATAGGCAAACGTGAGTACAGATGTACCCAGCAAGACTTACATCAGATCTATCTACATATGCATCATTATCAACAAAGGGGATGGTGGGGTTTAACTGCAGCAAGCCAGCTTTGACTCGGTGGCTATCCTGAACTACGACTGCAATGTAACTCTTTTGCGGTGGCGCACACGAGTCCACATATTCCCCATATCAATACACCACTATGGATCCGCTCCCGTCTCCCTACGAGAGCGCCATCCATAGCACTCACGCTTATCTTGCGTATTTTAGAGTATCCACTTTCACTTGTCTATGAACTGATATAAGCAACCCAGAAGTCCTTTTCCGCGGACACGGCTATTCGAATAGATGATGATAACCCTGCAGGGGTGTACTTCTTCATACATGTTTCCACCACTTAGCGTCTGCACACGACATGTGCTCGGCAGACTTCAAGCGAAAGCCGACGTGGGTGTAGACCACGACCTACCTAAACACTCAAGTCTCTAGTCCAGGTTTATCGCCTATTCGGGTTCCATCCATGAGGAGATCCGGCCGGAGTTTCGCTCACAGCCCCAAACGATGTGAACAGGGTTCCGTGACACCAAACGGGCGCCCGGTTTACCCGGCCATGTGCCTACCGCATCACAGCCCACCCCTACGGTCAGCGCTGTCCACGGCCTCCAGCATACTACAAACACCAGAAACTACTTGCAACTCCTGGACAGAGGACAAGGGTGAATAAGAAGTCGAGCGGGGTCATATTTCAGGGCCCAATGTATGGTAGTAGCTGAATCATGGATCACAAACACAGAACTCAGTTCCTGAGGACGGCTACAATGAGACAACCCACCATGTACTCCTACATGGCCTCTCACCGCTACCTTTACCAAATCGTGTTCACACACTTAGCTCACACACAGTAGGACATGTTCACACGCCTCTGATTCATCCCCGATGAATCAGACCTGACTCAACTCTAAGCAGTAGCAGGCATGACAAACAAACATGAATGAGTAGGCACAACAGGGCTCAAACAACTCCTACTCATGCTAGTGGGTTTCATCTATTTACTGTGGCAATGACAGGTCATGCATAGGATAAAGGGGTTCAGCTACCGCAGCAAGTAACAGATGAATCGGTGTTGTCCTAATGCATTAAAAGAGAGCAGGAGCGAGAGAGTAGGATTGTATCGGAATGAACAAGGGGGTTTTGCTTGCCTGGCACTTCTGAAGATAACATTGAGTCTTCATCAGTGTCAACGATCACATCATCGGTATCGCGTCTATCGAGAGGGGACAAATACCGGCAACACAAAAAGGAACACAATCAATGCAATGCACAATATGATGCATGATCATGACATGGCAAAATGAATGTGTTTTGAGCTAATGCATCTAGCAACAGATTAAATGAAGTTGGTTTGAATACAAGATTCAAATTCAAACTCCATATGTGATTATTCAAATGTCATTCACTTCATTTGTCCTAAACAGTAGTGATAAGTTGTTCTAACATGCATGAAAATGGTACAGATGGATTCCTTGAATTTTTCTGATAATTTTTCATATATAAATTATTTAATTTGGAGTTACGGTTAATTTTCTATGAATTTTAGAAGTTTTAGGCATTTTCTGGAATTTCAGAATTAAATTAAATCCAGAAATGATTATGGCGTCAGCACCACGTCACAGTGACGTCAGCAGGGTCAACCGGGCCGGTCAGGGTCAAACCTGACGTGTGGGGTCCACACGTCAGTGACACAGGGGCTAATCCCGCGTTGACTCGGGCTTTGACCCGCTACGGGGCCCGCTATCATTGTCTGTGGGGGTGTTTAGCATGGTCATTAGCGACTAAGTAAGTGCGCCACGTCGGCGTCACCGGAGACCAGCCGGCGGCGACCACAGGACACGGCGGGGCACGCCGGACTTGCGCTAGGGGCATCGAATCGATGCGCCAAGGGCACCAGGAGGTAGCCCGCGCCCGTGCGCATCTAGGAGGACCAACGGAAGGTGCGGGGGTGGCCGGAATTAGCAGCGGCGGCGAGCGAGGCGGCGGCCGGAGCTCGGGCGAGGTCGGGGTTGGCGTTCGGGGGCACGGGAGGGGAAGCTAGTGGCGGCTACGGGCTCCTGGAGACGTGTTGAGTGCGGTGGTGTGCTCGGCTTCGAGCTGCAACGGCTCCAGCCACGTTGGTGACGAGGCACGGCGGCGGCGAGCTCTCGGGTCCGGCGGAAGCAATGGCTAGAGCGGCCCAACGGCATGGGAAGAAAAGGGGAACGGTTCAGTGGCTCACCGCGAGTCCAACGAGCGCGAGGGCGAGGCCGGGGACGCTCTGTGGCCGGCGAATCAAGCGACGACGGCCGTCGGTGCAGAGGAAGAAGATGGCCTCGGTGACGGCGCTCCAGGGCGTCCGGCGTCTTGTGGCTCCGTGGTAGGGACGGGAACGTCACGGCGGAGCTCGGGGGCGCGTCGGAGAGGCGAGGGGAAAGTGGTGGCCGCGGTGGTTCTCGTCGGCGGCGACGGCTGTGTTCGGGTTCGGGCGAGAGAGAAAGAGCAGAGGGGCGGGGCCTCGAGGAAGAGTGAGAGGGGTCCGAGGGGGTGGCGTGGCGTCTCCGGGCGTCGAGGAGGGAGGCACCCAGGCAGGAGGTGGCCAGGGGGGAAGCAGGAGGTGGCCGAGGCCTCTCGGGCGCGCGCCACGCCTCTGTTCGTCCTCCTGGCAGAGGAGGAAGAAGACAAGGGGGAGGAGGTGGGCTGGGCCGGCCAGATGGGCTGGCCAGCTGGGCCAGTTCTGGTGGGCTGCACGGTGAGGCCAGGTAAGCTGGGCTTCTCTCTCTCTCTCTCTCTTTTCTATTTACTGTTTTCTATTTTTGTTCTGTTTTCTTTTATTTAATCTGTTTTGCCACTGTTTTGAATTTAAAAATAATTCAAACAATGCCAAAACTCCTCTGAATATTTTATACTGCTAGATGGACTTTTCCAAAAGCTTATAAACTATTTCAGGGGTATTTAAATTATATTCTAATTATATGAATATAATTCAAATTCAAATAGCTAATGAATTAAATCCAAAGTCCCAAAAATAATTCTTTAAAAATGTTCAATATTTTGGTTGGGACCAGAACCCTTACCAAAAATTATCAAACATTTAAGAAGAGCCTTTTGGAGCAATGAATAAGATTTCTAGGGTTTTTGCCCCTTTTTTATTTAGGGTTTTGAGGCTTCCAATATTTCCTCAGTTCAAATTTCAGAATTTAAACATGATGCACACATGAAGCTAACCTAGAGTAATGCCTGAAGCTAGGGATGTGACATATAGATATATATATAGATGTGTCCCATGCTAGACCAAATAAAGTTTGAGCGCATGCGTGGAACGACCCCCCCCCCCCCCCCCCCCGCCGCCGCCTCGAAGTTGGGAAACTAACAACGTACGTATTGAACCAGGCTTGCAGTCGGGTACGGTGTTTGGTTTGTAATGTAGTTGGTGGGCCATCGAAATTGTGCATTTGGGATTTAAACACATCACACACCACCGTACCCATACATATTTTCGTACCGCATGTAGTGTATATGGGGTCTTCTGATCGACCACATCTCCCTTGTGCGTTTTTTGTGACGACACGCATATCGGTGGGCTCCTCGAGTGTATATATAGCATCTCTTTGACCGGTAATGAGGGGTATGTGTTGGCCATGAATGGAATCCTCCTAGTTCATGTTAGGGCCGGTCACGATCACATGTCGCTCAACCAAAGCTCGACCTCATGCATTGTCAGGATTCCCTCCCACATGCTCGGATTACGGGGTTTGACCTACATCTAACCCTGTGTATCTCGTCCTTAACTACCTTGCCTTCATGGTTGTTGTCTGTATCGAGAGGTAGGCACCACATCTAAATTGCACATTTTTCCATATTGAAAACACACATCACCCCTTCCCAACGTACATCATTTTGGGCCGCATGCAAGAGGTGCTGGTTTTGTGGTCCCTCTCGTGCGATCTTTATGATGGTTCAATCTATTGGACCAAGCGGTTTATCGACAACAACAACTGTCATTTGACCAAACGATAGATTGATTGGTCCATCTTATGGTAGGTCATGGCGACATGCATGTATGACCAAAGTATCGATCATTACGTGCATCCGCCCCGCTGACACGAAGTGGGAGGTGGTGGGCCAAGCATCCTAGCTAGGTACGACATTATGTCATTATATATATATATATATATATATATATATATATATATATATATATATATATATATATATATATATATATATATATACAGCCGGTCTATTCTGATAATATTATCAGAATAGTTATTCTGATAACACTTCCGCACTGCACGCTTAATGCAAGTGCACGTCATTGTTTGAACTAGGTGTGCTGCAGTACTCACACGAGTGAACTTCGTGTCGAAAAAAACTGCACGTAGTGTTTTTCCGGTACTGTTTTCGCTCTAGTTTTTTAACCATTTGTCGGAACGAGGCATGTAATATATCATTGAAAAGCTATGTATTAGACGCAACTTCACCATGTTGAACACTTTTCGAGATTCCTCACGGTTTAAGAGCAGTTTTGAAAATGGTGCGGCCCACAACGAGTGGCAGCGAGCATTTTTTTCGCATTTTTTTCTAAACCGCTCGTCAGAATGAAGCAAATGACACACCGTTGGATAGATATCATCGAGGCGCATATTTTTCATATCTATTTCTTTCTCTAATTCGTTACGGTTTAAGAGCAGTTTCAAATTTACTAAGTCACGAAATTCTGTTTTTTATTTTTTTTAAATTTTCGATACTGTTTTCGCTCTATTTTTTTAACCGTTTGTCGAAACAAGGCGTGTAATATGTCGTTGGAAAGCTATGGACAAGGCGCAACTTCCACATGTAGAAATGGTTTTGAAATTCCTAACAGTTTTAAGTTAATTTTGAAAATCGTGTGGCAGACGACAAATGGCAGCGGCCGTTTTTCGTGAAATTTTTACAAACCGGTCGTCGAAATGATTCAAATGATATGCCGCTGGAAAGGTATCGACGAGACGCAACTTTTTCATATAGAACACTCTCTCTAATTCGTTACGGTTTAAGAGCAGTTTTAAATTTACCGAAATGCGGACACTCTGTTTTTTGCGACACCCAAATCGACGTGGGTACTTCATCTGACAAAAAACCGCACTGCATCGGACGAAAAACCGCACTGCATCAGACGTGTTAGAGAACGGCATGATTTATTTTATTCAAACATATTTTTTTCAAGGACGAGAAATTAGAGTGCACTTCACATCGGGTGTAAATGAACCACAACACTATCAAGAAGTGAACCGCATTACTTTTTTGTGGTACGTAAATCTTCCTAAGCGAGGTGGAGTGCACTTCATGTCAAGTGTTGGTGAACCACAAGACTATGAAAAGTGAACCTCGAGACTACCGTAAACGGGTCGTACTGCATCAGACAGAAAACCACTTATTTAGAGTAAAAACTGCACTTCATTGGACAGACAAGTGCACTGCATGATTTTTTTTTCCGGGACGTAATTTTTCCCAAATGAGATGGAGTGCACTTCTTTAGACTAAAACCTCCACTTCATCAGACTGACAAGTGCACTACATGATTTCTTTTTTATGGGACGTAAATTTTTCCAAACAAGATGGAGTGCACTTCACGCTGAGCATTGGTGAACCGCAATACTACCTCGAGACTACCAAATTTTCCAAAACAAGATGAAGTGCACTTGACATCAAGCGTTGGGCCTGGAAGTGGACCGTAGGGACAGAGCGAGTGAACTACATCTAATAAGAAGTGAGCTGCTTTGAGATGTTCTTGTTTTGTGTTTGCCAAGTGGACCACGGAAAAGTTATATAGCGAACAGCGCAAGAGAACAAAGTGAGCTACAAAGCATACACAACTACCGATAGTTTTACACAGCCACACACCCATACATATCGGCACTCTCCACTGGCCGAACCACACAAAATTCTACGGGGTACACTTTCACTAACCATCGTGGTAATGAACTGCAGTTTTTACAATGAACTAATGAAGTGCAGTTATCAACAACAACAAAATTGAGGAACGGGCCATCCAGCCGAACTACACCACTTCACCTTTCCTACAAAAATAAGTAGAATGAACGTCAATAGCAAACCACAGAGGACTTCATTTGGACTTTTTTCTGTTTAGAAAAGCACAAAAATCAATGAAATGCAGAAGAGCACTATGCGTCTCCTGATACTCTACTCGCCATGTTTGCAGTAGGCCGCCGGGAAGGGCGATGCAGTGGGGAGAGGAGGCCCATGGAACCTCCAGATAGGCGCAGCGCGCTGCATAGGATGCGCACGCGAGCTGCATAGGATGCGACCGCGAGCTGCACCCCAAGCGAGTGAAATACAAAATGACTAAAAAATCACTGTGGCATGTAGCCACCACAACGAAACTGCAATCCTGCCTGATTCCCGATCTACACTGCACGAGGAGTCGCAGCGCACTACACGCCCACGGCCGTGCTGCTCCAGCGACAGAGGATGGGAGGTGGAAGAGGGGGACCGAGGGGCGGTGACCCAGGAACTCGGCGGCACCTGCGCGGGTACTTGGGGCGCGACCTGACCGGGGGAGCCTGGATCCATCGTCGGAGGTTGAGGCTGATGCGCTCATTGGTGCGATGGGGGCGGGGCCTGGCAGCGCGGCAGTGTTGCCTGGCACCGCAGGGAGGTAGTGAATGGGGAGGGGGCGGGGGCGGATCCCACCGGATCCCACGAGGACGACGACGCTGGAGGCGGACCCCACCGGATCCCACGAGGACGACGACGCTGGAGGCGGATCGGATCCGGCACCGGGAGAGGTCGCGGTGGTGGTACGACCACCATGGATGGGGAGGAGGAGGGGTTGTTCTGGTCAACGGAGCAGGGGGCGGTGGCCATCCAGGAGAAGTAGGGGGCGGCGCCACGGGAAAGTGCTGCAGGGGAGGAGGCGGAGCGTGGTGGTAGGTGGCGGGGTAGGGCTCCGGCGACGCGCGGCGGGGGCGGGGCTCCGGCGGTGCGGGTTGGAAGAAGGAGGTCAGCCGCATCGCAGGGAGGGGCTGACGCGGGGTGGGAGGTAGGAGGTCGTCGGGATGGCGCCGCGGCGGCGCGGGGGGAAGGAGGTGGGGCGACGGTGCAGGCGAAGATGGCGGCTAGGCGGCGCGGGGGAGGAAGGTGGTGCGGCGGCGCGGGCAGGGAGGTGGTCTGGTGGTGAGGCGGTGGGATGCGGGTGTGGAGCACGGGGGAGCGAGGGGTGGAGGAGAGGATAAGGCGGGGTGGGTTCTGTTTTTTTTTTCATTGCGTCCGTAGTTTGGTCGTGGTTAGTTTGTAGCTACAGGTGGGTCGGGGTGTTATCAAAATAAGCTCCGGTGTTATCATAATAAGACTCTTAAGGGTGTTATTATAATAGACCCATCCTATGTATATATATATTCAAGGGTGCTTTCGGGTTTACGAGGCAGGTGCCACCAAAGTTATGCATTGTGTATTTAAAGTTTTAAACATCCCCAATATTCCTACATATATTTGGCCACTTTCAGGTGGTTCTTGACTTCTGGCCCCTCTCATCGATCTTCGACGACGCACCCAACCGTGGGCCCACGCGGTCAAAGTTGTGCGTTGGAATTTTGAACATCACAGAGTACCCTTTTCACTCATATATATTTGGGCCACATGTTGGTGTGGTTGTCTTCTGACCCTCTAACGTTATGTTTTGCTGCAAAGACTCTGATGACGCTCAACGGACACGGGTATAATATCTTAACCATGTGCGATACAAGTGTGTTGTGAATCACCACGCCCGCGCAAGCGCGAGCAAAGGTGCAAGTACTGGCTCAACCGTGTGCGATGCAAGTGCGCTGTAAAATCACCACGCCCGTGCAAGCGCGAGCAAAGGGTGGAGGTACTGGTTTAACCATGTGCGATGCAAGTGCGCTATAAAACCACCACCTGTCCAAGCTAAAGGAGGGTAAGTTTATTTGGAAATTAGGACGAACCATGTCCGATAGACCAACTAGCTAGAAATATAAAAACAAACTACCCGCCTTGAGCATTGCAAAAATCGGCGGTTCCGCGCCACTTTTCCATATTATCATACACGCATATTGTTATTGGACTGTGCGTGATCTTGAGCACTCCTTCCCTGCATCAATTCCTTTACCCAAATTTTACTAGCCACCGTACTTCAACCGTCACCCACACTCCTCCAGCACCGACCTTATAGTAAAATTGCAGTAGCCGAGGCATTTGAACCGTTGCCCTCCCTCGTCCACCACCATCTCCACTCACCATTACTAAAATTTTCAGTAGCCGCGACGTATCCTCAAACACTAACCCCCCTCCACAATCCCCCACCCTCCCCCTCCCCCCTCGAACCCTAGCACGTGACCGCCGCCGCCAACCCCTGTCGGTCTGCCCGTTCCTCCTAGCTTAGATAATAAAGTTCAGGTTACCCAGCGATTCCCATACCGTGTCCCCACTCCCCTGAGTTTTTAGATGAGGCCTGCGATCTCCCTCCCTCCCGCCAGATCCACATCCCCTGCTCCAGAATGTCGCAGCCTAAGCTCGACCATGTATCCCGAGGAGCTCGACGAGCGTTCGGCCAAGAATAGGTTTATCATGGCCTCTCCGGCGGACGTTGGCGAGGTGGCCGCCGTTCGCCCCGACCTGTCGATCCCGGAGCAACACGTCGCCGCGGAAGCCGGCGAAGACATTGACTACGTTGCCATGCCGAAGGCTTCATGTCAGCGAGCTACCGTATTACTATATCTTGGGAAAGCTGGCTACGACATCAAGCTCGTCCACAGCGACGGCTTCATGCGGGCCCTGTCACAGGTTAAGTGGTCCATCCCCAACCCCTCTGGTTCAACCGTTGTCGATCTCTTGGACAGCCCTGCCGCCGATCTCCTCCACCAAGCGGTCAAGGATTTGCGAGCCTTAAATGCCATCGAGCCCATTTTGTCATTTCTGAAGGACACGTTCTACGGCGGCGGCTTGGGATCCTCAATTGCCAAGTCAGATCTCATCGACCATGACCACGACCATGAGGAGGGCACCCATGAAGGTTCTTCCAAGGTGAAACAGCCCATCTGTGACATCAGAGAGCGCACCATGGGTCTGTGCTCTTCCAACTGGAAGGATCCCATCCATGGAATGTGAGGCAACATTCTATTAGCAAACCTTACCTTTTCTAGCTTGCCAACCTGTACCCTTTGTTGTAGTAGCTTTTTTCATGCAGTGCTTTAACTGTGCCGTGTTTAATTGTTTTAGTTATGCAAAAATGTATTGTTCAATAGGGCTATGTGATGTTTAAGTATGAATTGTCCACTTCAGTTTCATGAATGGCTATATTTGGTTGTTTATAGTGAGTAGATGCCTTTTTTATCTGTATTTTGTTGTTAGGTTGGTTGGAGTGAGCATTTTTCCGGTTATCGAGCAGATGCCTTGTTTGTATGTATTTGGTTCTTAGTTTGGTTGCAGTGAGCATTTGTCCAGTTATCAAGTAGATGCCTTGTTTATCTGTATTTGGTTGTTAGGTTGCTTTTTTTAGCATTTGTCCAGTTATCAAGCAGATGCATTGTCTATCTCTATTTGTCCAATGAAGTGGCTCAGACCAATCTTACATGCCCACGCACATGAGACCGGTTCCACCGACTGACATGCAAACTGTTTTGCATAAAGGTGGCTGGCGGGTGTCTATTTCTCCTACTTTTGTTGAATCGAATTTGACTACGGCCGGTCCTTGAAGAAGGTTAAAACAGCAAACTTGATAATCACCATTGTGGTTTTGCGTAGTTAAGAACAGTTCTTGCTAGAAGCCCGTAGCAGCCACATAAAACTTGCAACAACAAAGTAGAGGACGTCTAACTTGTTTTTGCAGGGCATGTTGTGATGTGATATGGTCAAGATATGATGTGATTGAGGGAGTCCAGGATTATGGGGTCCTCGGGCATCCGGCCTATGTGATGTGGGCTGGACAGATGGGCCATGAAGATACAAGATAGAAGGCCTTCCCTTGTGTCCAGATGGGACTCTCCTTGGCGTGGAAGGCAAGCTTAGCATGCGGATATGAAGATTCATTTCTCTATAAACCAACTCTGTACAAACCCTAGCCCCCTCCGATGTCTATACAAACCGGAGGGTTTAGTCTGTAGGGGCAATCATAATCATATGGGCTAGACATCTAGGGTTTAACCATTACAATCTCGTGGTAGATCAACTCTTGTAACCTCTATACTCATCAAAGTCAATCAAGCGGGAAGTAGAGTATTACCTCCATCAAGAGGGCCCGAACTTGGGTAAATATCGTGTCCCCTGTCTCATGTTACCATCGATCCTTAGACGTACAGTTCGGGACCCCCTACCCGAGATCTGCCGGTTTTGACACCGGCATTGGTGCTTTAATTGAGAGTTCCACTGTGACGTCGTCGAAAGGCTCGATGGCTCCTTCAATCATCTACAACAATGTTGCCACGAAGGAGGTTTTTCTCCCCGGCCAGATATTTGTATTCTGTGGCTTCGCACTACGTGCCAACTCGGTTGGCCACCTGGAGCAGATGGACAGCTACGCCCCTGGTCACCAAATCAGTTTTGGAAACCTAAACTATGTCGTTGATATTCGAGGAGACTTGATATTCCAAGGGTTCGCGGCCTCAACCACCGCTCCGGCCTTAGACCCGGAGCGCGTCATCAGGTCCACAAATGGGAGTCTAGAGCCCGCCGGAATCTGTGCGGCCTTGGAGCTCAACACCGAGAGAATAGCGTCTCCGGCAATCATTGCAAGGCCGGACTCTTCTCCGGACACTAATTCCGAACCCTGGAGGCCCGCATCATGCGAGCTCGGCCCAGATACTTCCGACCCCGTCCAAACCCCGCTCTTAAACGAGGCTCACGACTTAATGTGATCCCTCATCATCACAGAGGAGCCGCTTCTGAATCACGCCCAGCCCGGACTAGGGAATTTTACTTCCCACCCACCACCCACTTCATAGCCACTGTCGAGGACCTAACCGACATGCTTGATTACGCCTCCGAAGACATCGACGGTATGGACGACGATGCCGGAGAGGAGTAGGCCCAAAACCCACCGGTCACTGGACGTTGGATGGCCACCTCCTCGTATGAAGTATACATGGTGGAAACACCTAAAAACGGCGACGGCGATGATGAGAAAAAATCCAGTCAAGGACGAACCTCCTGAGATACCGCCGAAACATCAACGTCAGCGGTGCCGCTCTAAATCGCACCGTGGTAAGAACAACAATACCGGCACCGAAGACAATGATACTCCGAAGAACACCGAAGACCAATAAGACCCTATCGAACCAACATCCGAACAGGATGATCGGGAGGACATGCAAGTTGACCCTGACGAACAAACAGGGAACGACTCAGAGGACAGCAACTATCTGCCACTCTCCGAGGACGACGTAAGCCTCGGCGACGAAGATTTTATCGTGCCAGAGGAACCCCTCGACCAAGAGCGCTTCAAGCGCCGGCTAATAGCTACGGCTAGAAGCCTAAAATAGAAACAGCAACAGCTTCATGCTCACCAAGATCTGCTCAACGATAGATGGACTAATGTCCTGGCGGCCGAAGAGCACGGATTCGAACGCCCAACAAAGAGTTACCCAAAGCGTAAGTTGCTGCCCCAATTCAACGATGAGGCGCTGGAGCCCATACCACCCGCAAGCAATGCGGCTGTCGGGCCCAACCGACCACCACGTGGCCAGGGCAGAATGGCAACTCAAGCCGAACACCAGCCTGCTCCACCTCGCCGTAAAAATAGAGAAACAATAGCTCGAGGATACACATATGACCTACGACAAGACCTGGATAATAGAGCAGGTCAGACCAGATCAATCTATGGATCACGGGGGCACGCCTCGGAATGAGAGGACGCTTCCCAATCCCGGCACGGCAAGTACAACCACGCCCCGGCCGAAAACCACATACGGACCTCATCCGAACTGCGTCGTGACACGGCCCAATATAGGGGCGCCGCACACCCCCTATGATTCACCGATGAAGTAATGGAGAACCAATTCCCAGAAGGGTTCAAACCCATGAACATCGAATCATACGACGGCACAATAGATCCCGCAGTATGGATTGAAGACTTTCTTCTCCACATTCACATGGCTCGCGGTGACGATCTACACGCCATCAAATACCTTCCCCTCAAACTTAAGGGACCAGCATGGCATTGGCTGAACAGTCTACCAGAAAATTATATTGGTAGCTGGGAGGACCTGGAGGATGCATTCAGAGACAACTTCCAAGGTACCTATGTTCGGCCCCCAGATGCCGATGACCTTAGCCACATAATCTAGCAACCTGGGGAATCGGCCCGACAGCTTTGGACAAGGTTCCTAATCAGAATGAACCAGATTGTGGATTGTTCGGACGCAGAAGCCCTCGCAGCCTTCAAACATAGCATCCGAGATGAGTGGCTTGCCCGACACCTCGGCCAAGAAAAGCCGAAGTCCATGGCAGCCCTCACTGCACTTATGACCCGTTTTTGCACGGGAGAAGACAGCTGGCTTGCTCACGGAAGCAATAGCACCAGCGACCCTAGTACCTCCGAAACCAGGGACAACAATGGCAAGCCACGAGGCGACAAGCATAAATGTCGAAACAACAATGAAGGAACGCAAGACAGGACGGTTAACACCGGATTCAACGGCTCCAAACCCGGTCAACGGAAAAAGCCATTCAAGGAAAACAGAGATGGCCCATCCAGTCTAGACAGAATACTTGATCAGCCTTGCCAGATCATGATACCCCCGATAAACCCGCCAATCATACCAACAGAAATTGTTGTGTCTTCAAACAAGTCGGCAAGCTTAACGCCAAACTCAAGGAAAAGGGTTGCCAAGCGACGACGATGACCAAGAGCCTCGTCAACCGAACACAGGGGGACAGAAGCAATTTCCCCCCAAGGTAAAAATGGTGAGTATGATATGTCGGATCACGGGTTCCGGCAAAACCCTTAAGGTTCGAACACTAGGGTGCGCACGAAGATCTCCCCCCTATCGATCCGCGTCCTAACTTAGCTAAGATCTCATGAACTAACTCGACGAACTCGCAACACAAAGGACACAAGATTTATACTAGTTCGGGCCACCGTTGTGGTGTAATACCCTACTCCAGTGTGGTGGTGGTGGATTGCCTCTTGGGCTGAGGATGAACAGTACAAGGGGAAGAACAACATCATGAGGTTGAGGTGTTCTTGTGCTTGGCGAACTGGTTGTTGTTCGAGTGGATTCGAGACGAGTCCCCAGCCTACTGTGGTGGCTAATCCTATTTATAGAGGCCATCGTCCTCTCCCCAAATATTGAGTGGGAAGGGAGCCACAAGGGCCAATTCAAAAGGGGACAGCTAGTACAAGCTATCCTGACAAAAGCAGTCTTCGCCTGCCAAAGGCTCTGGTGGTGACGCCGTCTTGGGCTCCACGGTGACCTCCGTCTTGCCGTCCTTTTGGTCTTGGTCTCATTGCACCAATATGGCAACCTTTGCTTGATGCCTCGGTACTCCACGCCTGTGCTTGCCCCCTTAGCACTAAAGAGGAAACAAGAACGATGCGTGCGCTAGCGCCTGCCTGGTCTCGATCGTCATGGCTTACGTCACGCGAACCTCGCAAGGTTTGCCCGGCCTTGAACTCTCCGCCCCTCGCGAGCTAGCCTGGTGAGGCCGCTCCTGAGGAGGTCTTGTGTCGTCCGCCTCGCGAAGCTTGGCCCGTCGCGAGGGTCTTGGTTCCTTGTTGATGAAGATGGGCCGTATAGGCCTGCCAGCAAAGCCACGCCATGGGCCGCAGGCAGGCAAGTTTGGGGACCCCCGTTCCCAGAACGCCGATAGTAGCCCCCGGGCCCAAGGCGCGCTCTGGCTTGGCTTCGAGGCGAAGCCAAGGGTCAAGTGCAGAGCATCGCGGGCCCCCATAGCCTGTGGCCCCGGTCAACGCGTGGCGGTTGATTGGACGTGGGCGTCTCCGCTTCCCCATGCTGCCTCGGCAACTGCCCAACGTGACAAGTCCCTGCGACATGCAAGGAAAACCATCATTACATGTGATCGTGGGGGGTGCTGGTTGGCCTTCTCCTGGTATAAATGGGAGGGGGGCGGAGCCCCCGTCGCCCATCCTTCCTCTGCCTCTCCTGCTTCTTCTTCTTCCTCGGTCCACTCCTTGCTTGTGCAAACATGGCGCCGATCTGGAGGTTCTCGGCCGCAGAGAAGGGCAAGGCTCCCCTCAATGTGCCCAAGCTGCTCCTACCAAAGAAAAGGAGGTCTCATCGCCGCGAGGTGATCGTGAGTCCGGTGGTGTTAAGGCCTTGGTATGAGAGGCCGCCTCCTGGGTACCCGCTGCCCTTGTATGCTCATGCCGACGATTCTGGAGGGAGGAGCGGTGAGCGGCGCTGCCCGCGCCAGGGCCGTGGTAGCCGTGCCGCGGAGGCACACGCTGTCGCCCCAGGGGTCCATGCTTCGGTCTCTTCGCGTGAGTTCGTACTGTGGGCGGCGATGCCCCCGAGCACCTGGATACGCGTCCCACAGTTCTTCGCCGCCGAGGGTCCTTCGCAAGCTTTGGCTGCAGCACGCCGACTGCGACACCCCAGCAACTGGAGCGGAGATTGGAGCCGTTGCCTCCGGGAAGATCTTCATGACCCGAGGCTGGGGCGAGATTGCCTGAGTCTGTCGTGCGGAGAGTGCCCTCGCGATCCACTTCGAGTAAGACAACGCCTCCGTGATGTTCTTCAAGGTCTTCGACGAGGAAGTCCGCCGCCTAGAGTGCTGCCCTAAAGGAGGTCGCCAGGACGGCGCTGCAGCGGGCGCTCGGCCCGCCACAGGTCTCGCCTGCAGCTCCTCCAGTGATAGCGGCGACTCCTGGTGGTCCAGCGACTCTCCTGAGCTCGTGGAGTCTCTGGAGACGAGCGATGACAGCTACGTGCCCCCAAGCTCCCGCCGAGCCCGGAGCAGGGCTGCGGCGTCCAGCCGTCACAGTCGCTGATCTGGATGGGGTTGGCGCCGACCTCACGTGGCACACTGTTGATGATGGCGTCGGCGACATCTGGTGCGTGTAGATAGAGCTCCTAAGAATTCCTTCCCTTTAGTTCCCTGCGAGGAATCAAGAAACGGACCCCGTGGGGGTGTGTAAAGCGTCTGTAATGCATTTTGTCAATATAGCCCTCATTATGAAGATTTGTGTTCGCATATCGTGTCGAGGCTCGGCCTCCCCTTTTCAATCCTGTGGCAGCTTGGTGCTCTACGCTGATAGGTCCCGGTCCCCAGGCAGGCTGCAGCCGTTGCTGGTATGCCAGGTCGCGTGCCGTGGTCAAGGCCAGGAGGTGAGCGGCCCGAGGTCCAGTAAGAGCTCCTGAGACGCGATGCTCAAGAGGTCCCCCTTAGCGCGCAAGTAGCTGTCTTAGGATGGGAAGGAAGAAAACGTTGTCGCGGCAGGGCAGCGAAGGGAGTGAGCGACGGTCTTGTGCCATAGCGACTGGTGGATCCAGAGAGAGAACTTATCTTGGCTGTCCGGGGTCAGCTCCACGAGTCGTGCCGGACTCGCTCGCCGGTCGCTGTAGTGTGGCTAGGTCTGGCCCGTGCGGGTCTCCCTCTCCCCTCCATGTTCTTCTTGTTGCTCTGCGTCCTCACTTCCCGGCCCTCGAGCGAGCTCAGCTGCGGTTGGTATGCTAGGTCGCATGCCCTGGTCAAGGCCAGGGGGTGAGGGCTGGAGAGCCAGTAAGAGCTCCTGAGGCGCGATGCTCAGGAGCCCCCCTTTTAACGTGCAAGCAAATCGCATGAGAGAAGAGAGAGAGCCCTCGGTACCGCCTGTTGTGGCCCTCATGAAGTTCCTGCAAGTTAGCGCAAGGAAGGGCACCGGTCGCTCTGGTGATTGCTGGTTTGCTTCTGGCGCGTGAGAGGGGACTCCCTACTGTGGAGGGCCCCCAGGGCGTGTACAACCCCGCCCTGACACATGGCTTGCACAGCAGGGTTAGACGAGGTGTATCTGGGCACTCGTGAGCCAGCGCGGGGCCCACGAGGCCCTACCTCAAGGCGGGTTGCGCCTGGTCTTGGTTCTTGTTTGCTGTCTTGGTCCTGCGAGATGGTTAGACAATGCGAAGGGTCCTGAAGAAAGATGGCCAGCGCACGGCTCCCATGGTGGGTGATGCTACCTCTTGAGCACTGCGTTGGATTTCCCCGAAGAGGAGAGGATGATGCAGCAAAGTAGCGTAAGTATTTCCCTCAGTTTTTGAGAACCAAGGTATCAATCCAGTAGGAGGCCACACACGAGTCCCTCGTACCTACACAAAAACAATAGCTCAACGCAACCAACGCGCTTAGGGGTTGTCAATCCCTTCACGGTCACTTACGAAAGTGAAATCTGATAGAGATGATAAATAATATATTTTTTTGGTATTTTTTGTATAGAGATGCAAAGTAAAAAGTAAAAGCAAATTAAAAGCAAAGCAATAATAAAGTGACGGAGATTAATATGATGATAAAGAGACCCGGGGGCCATAGGTTTCACTAGTGGCTTCTCTCAAGAGCATACGTATTCTACGGTGGGTGAACAAATTATTGTTGAGCAATTGGCAGAATTGAGCATAGTTATGAGAATATCTAGGTATGATCATGTATATAGGCATCACGTCCGAGACAAGTAGACCGAAACAATTCTGCATCTACTACTATTACTCCACTCATTGACCGCTATCCAGCATGCATCTAGAGTATTAAGTTAAAAACAGAGTGGCGCCTTAAGCAAGATGACATGATGTAGAGGGATAGTTTCATGCAATATGATAAAAACAAACCCATCTTGTTATCCTCGATGGCAATGATACAATACGTGCCTTGCTGCCCCTTCTGTCACTGGGAAAGGACACCGCAAGATCGAACCCAAAGCTAAGCACTTCTCCCATGGCAAGAAAAACCAATCTAGTAGGCCAAACCAAACTGATAATTCGAAGAGACTTGCAAAGATAACCAATCATACATAAAAGAATTCAGAGAAGATTCAAATATTATTCATAGATAGACTGGATCATAAACCCACAATTCATTGGTCTCAACAAACACACCGCGAAATGAAGATTACATCGAATAGATCTCCACAAGAGAGGGGGAGAACATTGTATTGAGATCCAAAAAGATAGAAGAAGCCATCTAGCTACTAACTATGGACCCATAGGTCTAAAGTAAACTACTCACCCTTCATCGGAGAGGCTTGGATGATGATGTAGAAGCCCTCCGTGATCGATGCCTCCTCCGACGGAGCTCCGGAACAGGCCCCAAGATGGGATCTCATGGATACAGAAAGTTGCAGCGGTGGAATTAGGTTTTTGGCTCCTGATCGGATCGTTTGGGGGTACATGGATATATATAGGAGGAAGAAGTACGTCGGTGGAGCTTCGAGGGGCCCACGAGGCAGGGGGCGCGCCCTAGGGGGGCGCCCTCCACCCTCGTGACCGCCTCGTGGCTTTCTTGATAGAGGGTCCAAGTCTCCTGGGTCTTATCTGATGAGAAAATCATGTACCCAAAGGTTTCATTCTGTTTGGACTCCGTTTGATATTCCTTTTCTTCGAAACCCTAAAACAGGCAAAAAAACAGCAATTCTGGGCTGGGCCTCCGGTTAATAGGTTAGTCCCAAAAATAATATAAAAGTGGAAAATAAAGCCAAATATAGTCCAAAACAGTAGATAATATAGCATGGAGCAATCAAAAATTATAGATACGTTGGAGACGTATCAAGCATCCCCAAGCTTAATTCCTGCTCGTCCTCGAGTAGGTAAATGATAAAAACAGAATTTTTGATGCGGAGTGCTACTTGGCATAATTTTAATGTAATTCTTCTTAATTGTGGTATGAATATTCACATTTGAAAGATTCAAGACAAAAGTTCATATTGACATAAAAATGATAATACTTCAAGCATACTAACTAAGCAATTATGTCTTCTCAAAATAACATGGCCAAAGAAAGTTCATCCCTACAAAATCATATAGTTTAGTCATGTTTCATTTTTGTCACACAAGAATGCTCTCATCATGCACAACCCCAATGACAAGCCAAGCAATTGTTTCATACTTTAGTAATCTCAAACCTATAAACTTTCACGTAGTATATGAGCGCGAGCCATTGACATAGCACTATGGGTGGAATAGAATATAATGAGGGGGTTATGTGGAGAAGACAAAAAAGGAGAAAGTCTCACATCAACGAGGCTAATCAATGGGCTATGGAGATGCCCACCGATTGATGTTAATGCAAGGAGTAGGGATTGCCATGCAACGGATGCACTAGAGCTATAAATGTATGAAAGCTCAACAAAAGAAACTAGTGGGTGTGCATCCAACTTGCTTGCTCATGAAGACCTAGGGCACTTGAGGAGGCCCATTCTTGGAATATACAAGCCAAGTTCTATAATGAAAAATTCCCACTAGTATATGAAAGTGATAACATGAGAGACTCTCTACTATGAAGATCATGGTGCTACTTTGAAGCACAAGTGTGGTAAAAGGATAGTAACTTTGTCCCTTCTCTCTTTTTCTCTCAATTTTTTGGGCCTTTTCCTCTCTTTTTTATGGCCTTTATCTTTTTTTATTCCTCACTTGGGACAATGCTCTAATAATAATGATCATCACACTTCTATTTATTTACAACTCAATGATTACAACTCGATACTAGAACAAAGATGACTCTATATGAATGCCTCGGGTGGTGTACCGGGATATGCAATGAACCAAGAGTGACATGTATGAAAGAATTATGAACGGTGGCTTTGCCACAAATACTATGTCAACTACATGATCATGCTAAGCAATATGACAATGATGAATGTGTCATGATGAATGGAATGGTGGAAAGTTGCATGGCAATATATCTCGGAATGGCTATGGAAATACCATAATAGGTAGGCATGGTGGCTGTTTTGAGGAAGATAGAAGGAGGTTTATGTGTGAAAGAGTGTATCATATCACGGGGTTTGGATGCACCGGCGAAGCTTGCGCCAACTCTCAATGTGAGAAAGGGCAATGCACGGTACCGAAGAGGCTAGCAAGGATGGAAGGGTGTGAGTGCGTATAATCCATGGACTCAACATTAGTCATGAAGAACTCACATACTTATTGCAAAAAATCTACAAGTAATCAAAAACCTCGGCACTACACGCATGCTCCTAGGGGGATAGATTGGTAGGAAAAGACCATCGCTCGTCCCCGACCGCCACTCATAAGGAAGACAATCAAATAACACCTCATGTTTCAAATTTGTTACATAACGTTTACCATATGTGCATGCTATGGGACTTGCAAACTTCAACACAAGTATTTCTCAATTTCACAACTACTCAACTAGCATGACTTTGATATTATTACCTCCATATCTCAAAACAATCATCAAGCATCAAACTTTTCTCAGTATTCGTCACACTCATACGAAAGTTTTATTATTAATCTTGCATACCAAGCATATTAGGATTTTAAGCAAATTACCATGCTATTAAGACTCTCAAAATAATCTAAGTGAAGCATGAGAGATCAATAGTTTCTATAAAACAAATCCACCACCGTACTCTAAAAGATATAAGTGAAGCACTAGAGCAAAACTATAAAACTCAAGAGATATAAGTGAAGCACATAGAGTATTCTATCAAATTCCAAATCATGTATGGTTCTCTCAAAAGGTGTGTACATCAAGGATGATTGTGGTAAACTAACAAGCAAATACTCAAATCATAAAAGACGCTCCAAGAAAAACACATATCATGTGGTGAATAAAAATATAGCTCCAAGTAAAGTTACCGGTAGAAGTAGACGAAAAAGAGGGGATGCCTTCCGGGGCATCCCCAATCTTAGGCTTTTAGGTGTCCTTAGATTATCTTGGGGGTTCCATGGGCATCGCCAAGCTTAGGCTCTTGCCACTCCTTCTTCCATAATCCATCAAATCTTTA
Source organism: Triticum aestivum (assembly GCF_018294505.1). Classification (NCBI taxonomy): domain Eukaryota; kingdom Viridiplantae; phylum Streptophyta; class Magnoliopsida; order Poales; family Poaceae; genus Triticum; species Triticum aestivum. The sequence goes on along the minus strand of NC_057794.1, from coordinate 232,185,305 downwards.
CCCAAAACTTGAAAACTTCACAACACAAAACTTAAAGTAGAAAACTCGTGAGCTCCGTTAGCGAAAGAAAACAAAAGACCACTTCAAGGTACTGTAATTAACTCATTATTTATTTATATTGGTGATATAACTACTGTATTCCAACTTATCTATGGATTATAAACTATTTTACAAGCCATAGATTCATCAAAATAAGCAAAAAACACACAAAAAACAGAATCTATCAAAAACAGAACAGTCTGTAGTAATATGTAGCTAGCGCAAGATATGGAACCCCAAAAATTCTAAAATAAATTTATGGACGTGAGGAATTTATCTATTAATCATCTTCAAAAAGAATTAACTAAATATCACTTTCCAAATAAAAATGACAGCAGTTCTCGTGAGCGCAATAGTTTCTGTTTTTACAGCAAGTTCAACAAAACTTTCCCCAAGTCTTCCCAACGGTTCTACTTGGCACAAACACTAATTAAACACAAAAAACACAAACAAAACAGAGGCTAAATAATTTACTTATTACTAAACAGGATAAAAAAGCAAGGAATAAAAATAAAATTGGGTTGCCTCCCAACAAGCGCTATCGTTTAACGCCCCTAGCTAGGCATAACAAGCAAGAATAGATCTAGGTATCGCCATCTTTGGTAGGCAATTCTTCAATGAGGCATCTATCACCCTTAGGAATTTCTTTATTTCTAGTGATTATCAAACTCTTAGGCACAAGATCGAAAAATTCATTTGTAGCAATTGGTTCCTTAATGATAGCAAAAAGATTGGGATGAATACTTATAGATTTAAGATCCGCAGTTTCCTTACTAGATGATTCACCCCTATTTTTAGGAACATACATAAGCTTGGCAATTTTAGTAGGAGGATTTGGAGTATTCTTTACAGAAGAAAAAGTGGTTCCCAAGTTCGTAATGATACCCTCAAGTTTATCGATTCTAGTAGAATCTAAGTTTATTTTCTCATTAACTATGGGTTCCTTTTCCTTAATATTTTTCAAAGTCATTCCTACCTTAGATCCGTATTGGTTAATTTGATTGTGGATCATTTTATCTATATTTTCAATTAATTCAGTAGTAGCAACTTTATTTTCAGTAACTTCAAGTCTTTGCATAACATGCTCCAAAGTTAACATAGTTCCATTAACCAAAAGAGGTGGTGAGCCAAATAAATCTAACATAGCATTATAAGAATCAAAAGTATGGCTACCCAAAAAATTCCCTCCGGTAATGGTATCAAGGATATATCTATACCAAGGATTAGCACCTACATAAAAATTGCGGGGAAGAACTGAAGTAGATTGCTTCCTGGTAGATCTATTTTGAGCATTGCAAATTCTATACTAAGCATCTTTTAGATTTTCTCCCTACCTTTGTTTAAAATTTAGAACTTCATTCTCGGGAGACAACGAACAAGATAAGAGACTAGTCATAACGACAAGCAAACAAACTAACGCGCAAGCAAACGGGCAAAATAGGCAAATAGAGAAGGAGGATAGAGAGAGAGGGCGAATAAAACGGCAAGGGTGAAGTGGGGCAGAGGAAAACGAGAGGAAAATGGAAAATAATGTAATGCGGGAGATAGGGATTGTGATGGGTACTTGGTATGTTGACTTTTGCGCAGACTCCCCGGCAACGGCGCCAGAAATGGCTCATTGTCGGGAGTCAAATCTTGAATTGCGCGAACCTCCCCGACAACGGCGCCAGAAATTCTTCTTGCTACCTCTTGAGCACTGCGTTTGATTTCCCTGAAGAGGAGAGGATGATGCAGCAAAGTAGCATAAGTATTTCCCTCAGTTTTTGAGAACCAAGGTATCAATCCAGTAGGAGGCCACACATGAGTCCCTCATACCTACACAAAAACAATAGCTCAATGCAACCAACGCGCTTAGGGGTTGTCAATCCCTTCACGGTCACTTACGAAAGTGAAATCTGATAGAGATGATAAATAATATATTTTTGGTATTTTTGGTATAGAGATGCAAAGTAAAAAGTAAAATCAAAGTAAAAGCAAAGAAATAATAAAGTGATGGAGATTAATATGATGATAAAGAGACCCGGGGGCCATAGGTTTCACTAGTGGCTTCTCTCAAGAGCATAAGTATTCTACGGTGGGTGAACAAATTACTGTTGAGAAATTGACAGAATTGAGCAAAGTTATGAGAATATCTAGGTATGATCATGTATATAGGCATCACGTCCGAGACAAGTAGACCGAAACGATTCTGCATCTACTACTATAACTCCACTCATCGACCGCTATCCAGCATGCATCTAGAGGAGTAATGCCTTAAGCAAGATTGCATGATGTAGAGGGATAGTTTCATGCAATATGATAAAAAACCCATCTTGTTATCCTCGATGGCAATGATACAATACGTGCCTTGCTGCCCCTTCTATCACTGGGAAAGGACACCGCAAGATCGAACCCAAAGATAAGCACTTCTCCCATGGCAAGAAAAACCAATCTAGTAGGGCAAACCAAACTGATAATTCGAAGAGACTTGCAAAGATAACCAATCATACATAAAAGAATTCAGAGAAGATTCAAATATTATTCATAGATAGACTGGATCATAAACCCACAATTCATCGGTCTCAACAAACACACCGCAAAAAGAAGATTACATCGAATAGATCTCCACAAGAGAGGGGGAGAACATTGTATTGAGATCCAAAAAGAGAGAAGAAGCCATCTAGATACTAACTATGGACCCGTAGGTCTGAAGTAAACTACTCACACTTCATCAGAGAGGCTTGGATGATGATGTAGAAGCCCTCCGTGATCGATGCCTCCTCCGGTGGAGCTTCAGAACAGGCCCCAAGATGGGATCTCGTGGATACAGAAAGTTGCGGTGGTGGAATTAGGTTTTTGGCTCCTGTTCTGATCATTTGGGGGTACGTGGATATATATAGGAGGAAGAAGTACGTCGGTGGAGCTTCGAGGGGGCCACGAGGCAGGGGGGGCGCCCTAGGGGGGGCGCCCTCCACCCTCGTGACCACCTCATGGCTTCCTTGACGGAGGGTCCAAGTCTCCTGGGTCTTATTTGATGAGAAAATCACGTTCCCGAAGGTTTCATTCCATTTGGACTCCGTTTGATATTCCTTTTCTTCGAAACCCTAAAACAGGCAAAAACAGCAATTCTAGGCTGGGCCTCCCGTTAATAGGTTAGTCCCAAAAATAATATAAAAGTGGAAAATAAAGCCCAATATAGTCCAAAACAGTAGATAATATAGCATGGAGCAATCAAAAATTATAGATACGTTGGAGACGTATCAGGTGACAATCAAGCAGGTGATAGTCATAGATAGATTAAGCATGGAAAGCAACCTAGCTTTGGTAAATGCAGGGAAGATGCATGCCACTGGGTTCGGCCCGAGCGGCTTGGGGATGATGCAGCCCGAGGGGCGCCTCCAACAGGGTAAGCTAAAGACATAAAAGGAAAGATACATGCCACAGGGACGGACCCACGCGGCCTGGGAATGATGCAACCCTGGGGGGCGCTCCTAGCTGAATGAACTTCGGAAAACGTCACCTGGTCATGTCGATGAAGGAGAGTTGGGGTAGCTGAAGGCGTGCGGCGAAGGGGCTGCACCTCATGAGCCACTGGGGCCCTGAGCCTCGGGAGGCTCTGGGGGTCCAGGGAGTTCACTGAGGACCGTCTTCATCTTCGTCAGCATAGCGTGGTGCCTGGCCTCCTAAGCCGCCAGGATGCTCCGCAGGTTGCGTTGATAGGCGGCCGCCACGCTCGGCAGGCCAAAGGGCATGCGAACGTAGCTGTGAGGTGGGCCCTTGCAGCGTCCCACACGCGAAGGCCAGAGAAGCTCCTGAGCGGCGGCGTGATTGAGCCTTGGGATGTCGATGCAGACGCGCAGCCCGGCATCCTCGCCTAGATGGGGAGCTGTGCCTGGTGAGCGGCAGCCGCCGCGCATGGCCCTCACGTCTTGCAGTTCCTGAGTGGTTTTGGTGATGAACTCCTAAGCGGTGGGCACTCCTTACCCTGTGTTCTCCTGAGGGAAACGTGCCGCGAAGCATGCCTCCAAGTGGTGCCCAAGTGCCTCCCTCGTGATGTTGGCAAAGTCTGAGGCCCTCCAGAAGAGAGCCCCCGAGCGTTGCCCGAGAGGGGCGCTGGGCGCGCTTTCCTATGTGATGGAGGGAGGCGCCCCAGGCGCGGGCGCCGATCCTGACGAGGTGCCGCTTGCCTGAGGCCCTGCTTGGCACATCTGCTTCTTCTTCTTGGGGGTGGCCTCAGGAGGGCGCTTGCCCTGACTGTCGGGGTCGTCGATTGCTGTAGCTTGGAAGGCACGCTCGAGGGAGCACACCGCGTCTCTTTCTTTGCACGAGACTGTGATGATTCCGCCGCTTCCTGGCATCTTGAGGACATTGTAGTCGTGATGGGTCACCGCCATGAACTTGGCCAGGGCTGGATACCCGAGGATGGCATTTTATGGCAGGTGGATGTAGGCGACATCGAAGTCGATGAGTTCAGTGCGGTAGTTGTTGCGTTCTCCGAAGGTAATGGGGAGGCGGACCTACCCGATCGGGGTAGTAGAGCCATCGATTACTCCTGAGAAATTCTTGGTAGGATGAAGCTGGTCATATGGCACTTGGAGGTTGTCGAACGTGTCGATGGACAGGACATTGAGCACTGCACCGCCGTCGATGAGGGTCTTGGTAACTTGCACGTTGCTGATGATCGGTGAACAAAGCATTGGGAGGACGCCAGCAGTAGCCGCGCACTTGAGCTGATCTGCCGAACTGAGCGTGATGGGGCACCTGGACCATCTGAGCGGGCGCGTGGCCTCGAGCTTGGGGAGAACTGCATTCACTTCACGAGCAAATTGTTTGAAGATAAATTGTGAGGCTGGGGCTTGGGCTCCGCCCAAGATGCAGGCGATAGCGCATGGCTCCTGGAAGCCCCCAGCCCCCTCATCTTGATGGTGGTCGTCATTCCTTCTGGGTGTTGGCGGTAATGGAGGAAGGCCAGCGTTGCCTTGAGGATGAGCCTCACGAGGCTGGTCCCTCCAGGCGCCCTCGCGAGGCTGATCCTGCCAGCGGTCCTCGCGAGGCCGGTCGTGCCACTCCTGACATGGGCCACGGTCGTCCCAGCGTCCGCCACCACGTCCTCCTCCTCGGTCGTAGCCCTAGTCGCTGCGCTCGGGGCGTCGACCGAAGCGTCCTTCTTGAATGGTTCTGAGCTCTTGAAAGTCGCTGGTGTTGTGGGGATGCAGGTTCTGGAAGGCGCAGAACGGTCGGCTGCCCTTGGATAACTCGGGCTGGTCTCTGCCGCGCATGGTGTCTGGCTCCGCCGCGAGCACGGCTGCTCCCTTGCAGTTCACGTCCTTGGCCTTAGTCTTCTTATCCTCTGGGTCCGCAGCAGGGAGCTCGAGGAGGGAGAGGCGCCCCTCCTCAGCCCTTGCACACTTGGTCGTGATGTTGAACAGCTCCAAGGTTGTGCACAGCTCCTCATGGATGGCGACCTCCTTCATCTTGACGTCGCGGACGCCGTCGGAGAATGCTGAGATGATGGCCTCGTCGGTCACCTTGGGGATCTTGATTCGCGTGCTGTTGAAGCGCTGAATGTACTTCTGCAGGGTCTCTCCTAGTTGTTGCTTGATGCGGCGCAGGTCACCCGCGACTAGGGGGCGGTCGCGAGTGCCCTGGAAGTTGGTGATGAAGCAGTTGCGCATCTCGTCCCAGGAGGAAATTGAGCCTGGAGGCAGGTTCTGGAGCCAAGAGCGGGGGCCATCCTTGAGAGCCATGGGAAACCAGTTCGCCATAAATTTCTCGTCGCTATTGGCCGCCTTGATGCTCAGCTCGTAGAGCTGCAAGAACTCCGCGGGATCGAGGGTGCCGTCGTAGCGAGGAGGCAGATCTGGCTTGAACTTGCCCGGCCAGGCGACGCTGCACAGCTCGGGGGTGAAGGCGCGGCAGCCGCCCGTGGTCACCGGGGCCCGCCTTGGAGGTGGAGCTTGGTCTTGGCATCCACGCACCGCTACGGCAAGCGGCGCGGGGCCTTGCCGCAGCAAATGATCCTGGCGTGGCTGAGCGAGGAGTGGCGTAGCGTTCGCTTGCGGTCGAGGGACTTCTTGACAGCTTCCTTCTTCATGCGTGGGCGCCGGACACCGTGGGTCGCGCCATGGGGTCGCGTGCCATGGTGCTAGGGTGCCGTCTTGGGGCAGAGGTGGTGGAGGTGCTTCATGAGCTGCGTCGCCCGTGGCTGGCGGAGGGCGAGGCAGGGAGTGGGACGGCGCAGGGGAGCCCCCTGCGACGCGGACAAGCTTGGCGATGCGGTCAAGCCAGTCCTCGTAGAGGTCGTCAACTGGGCGGTAGCGCAGGAGCTCATGCGCCATGAGGAGGGCGGCCCGTGCGTCGGTGGGAACGTGACGAGCGTGAGACGACGAACCAGCGGGAGTCAGTGATGTGGTGGCGGTGCGGCCATCCTGTCGCACCGAGGGGTGTAGCATGGATGCTTGCTTCTCGTTCCCTGCCGAGCCGGTGGCGGCGTTGGCGGCAGGCGACGGAGAGCGACGGGGTGGCCCGCTGACAGGGGTCGTCTGAGCAACGTGGTTGGCAAGGGCAGCCCAGCGCTCGGCACGGGCGCGTCGCGCGTCCGCCATGGAGACGGTGAAGCGACGTGATGCGGAGCGACATGGAGGAAGCTTCGGCGCACCTCTACCTGGCGTGCCAAATGTCGGATCACGGGTTCCGGCAAAACCCTTAAGGTTCAAACACTGGGGTGTGCACGAAGGTCTCTCCCCTATCGATCCGCGTCCTAACTTAGCTAAGTTCTCACGAACTAACTCGACGAACTCGCAACACAAAGGACAGAAGATTTATACTGGTTCGGGCCACCGTTGTGGTGTAATACCCTACTCCAGTGTGGTGGTGGTGAATTGCCTCTTGGGCTGAGGATGAATAGTACAAGGGGAAGAACAACCTCCTGAGGTTGAGGTGTTCTTGTGCTTGGCGAAATGGTTGTTGTTCGGGTGGATTCGAGACGAGTCCCCTGCCTACTGTGGTGGCTAATCCTATTTATAGAGGCCATGGTCCTCTCCCCAAATATTGAGCTAGAAGGGAGCCAACAACGGCCAATTCAAAAGGGGATAACTAGTACAAGCTATCCTGACAAAAGCAGTCTTCACCTGCGAAAGGCTCTGGTGGTGACACCGCCTTGGGCTCCACGGTGACCTCCGTCTTGCCGTCCTTCTGGTCTTGGTCTCGTTGCTCCAATATGGCAACCTTTGCTTGATGCATCGAGACTCCGCGCATGCGCTTACCCCCTTAGCACCAAAGAGGAAACAAGGACGCTGTGCGCGCTGGCGCCCGCCTGGTCTCGATCGTAATGGCTTATGTCACGCGAACCTCGCGAGGTTTGCCCGGCCTTGAACTCTCTGCCCCTCACGAGCCAGCCTGGTGAGGCCGCTCCTGAGGAGGTCTTGTGTCGTTCGCCTCGTGAGGCTTGGCCCCTCGCGAGGGTCTTGGTTCCTTGTTGATGAAGATGGGTCGTACATGCCTTCCAGCAAAGCCACGCCATGGACCGCAGGCAGGCAAGTTTGGGGACCCCCGTTCCCAGAACGCCGACATGATATATGTCACACATATCCCTAGGAGGGAGCAGAAACGCACACTGCGGGACATCTATGCCATAGAGCCGGTCGCCCCCAAATTTAACCCATGGTCGGTTTGTCCGGTCACCTTAGATCGAAAGGACCACCCAACGAGTATCCGTCACGGAGGTTCGGCAGCTCTGGTCCTCGATCCAATCATCGGCGGATTCCACCTTACACGAGTCCTCATGGATGGCGGCAACAGTCACTACAAAAAATACACTTTTGCGATGATACGTGTTTGTCACAGTAGGTCGTGTCTTTTGTCATGCATGTACATCCATGACAATTTTATGACAGAATCAAGATAGTCATACCTGTGCTGTCATAGAAGTGTTCCATGAAATTACCAAAATTATCATCATGGAAGTGTCCACTTCCATGACGATAAATCACGCGTCACATAAGTGCTTTCGTCAAGGGTGACCGACACGTGGCATCCACCATAACGTGACGCCGTTAAGCTATCGGGTCCGGTTTTGGATCTGATGACCCGTTAACAGCCCGGACCAATGGGGATTTTCCACGTGTAAAATCATCATTGGTCGAAGGAAACACGTGTTGCCTCACCGTTGGGACAGATGTCATCCACTCATTGGACAGGAGGCGCCTATGGTAGGTCGACACGTGGCATGGCCCAACAATGGCCCATTCGGGTGATAAAGGCCGGCCCAGTAAAAATTAGTAGGCCGGCCCATATAAGGCCTACTTGTGTCAAGTCCATTTAAACCCGCAGCCCATACGAGATGTGCCAATTCGGCCCGTCAACGGCCCGTTAAAGATTTGACACCATTGCAGCTCATCGTCAGTTCGAGCCTGTTAACATCCCGCTATATATTTGGGCTCAATATCGACCCGATGAGATTTCGGCCTGTTAACGGCCCATTCAGTGGATGGGCCAATTTTCACGATGTACATCTTTCAGCCTTTTAGCGACCCATTTAAATGTTGGGCTAATTTCCAGCCCGGTGTGTCTTTCAGCCCGTTGACGGCCCATAAATCAGTTGGGCCATTTGTAGCCAGGCTTGAGTTTCGGCCTTTTAGCGACCCATTTAAGTGTTGGGCCAATTTCTGGCCTGGTGTGTCTTTCAGCCTGTTGACGGCCCATATATCTGTTGGGCTATTTGTAGTCAGACCTGAGTTTTGGCCTTTTAACGGCCCATGCCCTCATGGTCCAATACCAGCCCGGTTTCTCTTTCGGCCTGCTAAAGGCCCACAACACAGTTGGGCCATTTACAATATGACCTGACTTTCGACCTCTTAGCGCCCATGCTCTTCATGGTCCAGTACAAGCCTGCTGTCTCTTTCGGCCTGCTAAAGGCCCACAGTATAGTTGGGCCATATGTAGCCCGAACTTAGTAACGGATTGTTAACAGACCATGAAATCAACTGGACCCACCTGTTGCCCGCTTCGATGACAGCCTGTTAATGACCCTGGAGTTAAGAGGGCCGACATTAACTTTCGGCCTGGTAATGGCCCATTAACTTAATGGGCCCACTAAAGTTCGTACATGTCTTTAGGCCAAATTAGATAATTTGAGCCCATTATGACGAGCAATTATGCACATGAACAAAATCGATCAAGCAAAGGTACGACATACAGGGAAAAACGTTGCACATCCAGCATATATTACAGGAAATTACATCTAGTGGGCAATCAAAGATTGATGCCAGTGCAAATAAATGAACAAAACCTAACGATCTGCAACGTCACAATCTACAACCTCAGCACAGATGACGCCCATAAGCATGTGGGCAAGTTCTTGCTGCTTTGTACACTGTCTCTGAAAACATTGATCAATTGTTGTGTCGCATGACTCTGCACCTCTGGTTCACAAACATACATTTTTTCTGTTGCATTCGAGACAGAGGATACTGAACAGATCCAGATGGCGATTTTGGCAAGCTTGTATTATTGATAGTGGAGAGTGTCTCGACCACTGCATCATAACATAAATTAGGAGGGGAACCAAACAAATTAGTCATGAGTTATTGCCCTATTACCTGGCCTAGATTTATTGGAAAGAAACAATGAGGTTGCCTTGCTGTTTTCAGAGTTTGTCTTCTTATCTTCAGTAGCCTGCACCAAATTAAGACACTAGCATTGCTATCATTGGCCAAGTCAGATAATAGGAAAGCAACATTGGCACAACAAACGTTTGGGAAACTAGCAAACACCAAATTAACACAATATTGCACAGCTATCATCAGCCAGGTAAGGTAATACGAAAGCAACATTGACACAATGAATAAATGGGCAACCAGAGCAGCACTACAATTCAGTAATGTGCATGATATGAGATAGTACACTCATGCAGATCAGTATGCAAAACTACCAGGCAGTTTTGTTTACAAAGATCAACATTGGCGCCTTTAACATTTTGCTACAACTAATTTTAGATCAGATAAAGGTTGGATTCAAGCTGATTAACAAAATACATGCTGATGTAAAAATATAATATACAACAGTTACTTACATCAGCATTGGAGCACAGAGAATTCCCGCAAGGTATTTTCCTCGAATACAATCCCAATGAAGGAAGTCTTCTATCATTTAACCTTATTTTCTAAAAGAGAGATGAGAAGAAACATGTAGAAAATATTATCAGAATGCTATAAAATTTCATGATGCGAGGATACGCACACGCTTCTTAGAATGGAGTTGACATTCTTTTGCTGGACTAGAGCGGACTAGTTCTTTGGCCACTGGAATCTGCGTATTATCAGTGGGAGTTGGGTTTCTCTGTGCTGGAGTAGTATCTATGAAAAATGGAGTTGGTTTATTATCTCCTGGCATTTGGATCTTTTGCAAAGACCTGGTTTGTAACCCTTCAGATTCTAACATAGTCGTCTTTCCCTTGCATGCCTTATATAGAAGAATGGTGCTTCAGTTATAAAACATGCTACAACAGAGATGGAATAGGTACTGAAGAATAGAAAGGCATGACATATTGACATGTATTCCCTCCATCTAGAAATAAATGGATGGGTCTAGGCGTATTGCAGTTCTAGATACATCTAGTTTTATCCATTTCTGCGACATGTAATCCGGACGGAGGGAGTATGATGTAAGAGCTAGGGATACGACAGGACAACACAGTAAAACACACACTGAAAACCCACTGCAGAACCAAAGTAATCAAACCCATTGATATGAGATAGTACACTCATGCAGCTTAGGATGCAAAACTACCAGGCAGTTTTCCTTACAAAAATCAACATTGTGGCCTTTAATCATACATCTTCCTACAACTAAATTTAGATCAGATAAAGGTTGGATTCACGCCGATTAACAAAAAACATGCTGATGTAAAAATATAGTGATATACGACAGGTACTTACGTCTGCATTGGAGCACAGAGAATTCCCACAAGAATCTTTCCTCATAGACGATACTAGTGCAAAAATTCTTCTATCTATTAAGCTTATTTTTTAAAAGAGAGATGGGTAAGAAACATGTAGAAAATATGATCAACATGCTATAAAATTTCATGATGCAAGGATACGCACAGGCTTCTTAGAGTGGAGTTGACATATTTTTGCTGGACTGGAGCGGACTAGTTCTTTGGCCACTGGAATCTGCTTATTATCAGTAGGAGTTGGGTTTCTCTGTACTGGAGCAGTATCTATAAAAACTGGAGTTGGTTTATTATTTCCTGGCATTTGGATCTGTTGCAAAGACTTGGTTTGTAACCCTTTAGATTCTAACATAGTTGTCTTCCCTTGCATGCCCTGTACACAAGAATGGTGCTTCAATTATAAAACATGCTACAACAGACAGATGGAATAGGTACTGAAGAATAGAAAAGCATGACATATTGACATGTATTCCCTCCATCTAGAAAAAAATGGATGGGTCTAGGTGTATTTTAGTTCCAGATATGCCCTCCTTCCATCTATATAGGCCCTAATGCGTTTTTGAAGACCGTCTTTGACTATTGACAAGATTAATAGTACATGAGATATATAATGTGAAAATTATATCATTGGAAGCTCCTTTCACATACGAATTTGACGTTACGCTTTGTGTAAGTTGCATGTCATATACTATTGCTCTAACATTTGATCAAAGTTAGTCTCAAAAAACGCATTAGGCCTTATATAGATGGAAGGAGGGGGTACATCTTTTTTATCCATTTCGGCAACATTTAATCCAAAGGGAGGGAGTATGGTGTAAGAGCTAGGGATAAGAAAGGACAACATAGTAAAAAAACACTAGTTGAATGTAAAACTGTATGCTAGCGGAATACGTACAGAAAAACTAATGCAACATACATGTGTATGATTGGGAAACTAAGATGGCATTGCAACAGAGCACTAGAACAACACTTCAATGTAAAAAAACATGGTACGGTAGACAGATGAAGTACATACTGATGAATAATAATGCATAAGATATTCAGAAGCATGATGTACAAATTAAGAAGATGGCATTGTGATAGAGTAGAATGATAGTACTTGAATTTGAAAACATGTTATCATGAATGGAATAGGTACTAAAAAACAGGAAGGCATGACATATTTACATGCATGATCATCATGCTAAGCACATGGCATTGCAACAGAGTAGATACACTCCAGGACATTATATGCATGTTGTACCCATATCACGGGCCAAGTTAGAGAAAGGACCTTGTGGGGTGAAGAGGATTCAACATCTTTCTGTAAGTCTTTTGAAGAACCGCCTTTACATGTTCCATCATATTGGGCATCATTGACATCAAGTTTATTGGCCTTTACATTCCTCCGTGAGGTTCTTGTGCATATATCAGTGTGTGCAATTATATCTGACATACATGGAAGACAACTAGTAGTTAGATTTATGTAATGAGTGCCTGGAGGAGATGACATAAATAGTAGGACTGGGGTTAACTAGCAGCAACAGGTCTCAAAAACTAAAGGGGGGACACAGATGAAAGCTACAGAAAATGTATCATTTGTACTCGAGATTAACTAGATGGCACACAAAAGTATTAAAGAACAACATAGGTAATACTAGAAGTGGTATAATACTATAATCACCAGCCTGTGGGAAAGCATTGGTTGATGGATGATAACTATGGAATAGCGTTACCTAAATAACAAGTATCTTAGCTGAACTACGAAACAGCGTTAACTCCTGAACAAGACCCGTAAGAGATCAACATGAATATACAGTGAAATGTGATAATCTATTTTCCATGCTTAGATGACAAAGCCATAAATGTTGCACACAAGTAAGAGGAAGGTACAACCTATCTGGCCGCCATCCATAGGAGTCAGCATCATGTGCCGACTTGTTGATGGCCCTGCAGTTGTTGTGGCTGTCCATGTCGGGCACGCGCATTCGATGCAGGGAACTATTGATTGGGGACTATAGCTCCCTTCTGGTGTATGCTTCCCTTGTTGGAGCAGCTGCAGTGAGTCAAAAGACGGTGTGGCTGAAGATGCAGATAACGCATAATGTTAAGAATGACACATCTCGTTGATCTGAAGAAATACACTAAGAGATCAACAACAAGGTATGAGAGTGGTCACAAGTCTGTTGACTGAAGACTAAATTGGGGTCACACGATTTTATTTTATTTTTGGTACTGTCCGATCTACGCCGGATGGCTTGATGGCCGTATTGTGCCTCCTAGTGGACACTGTTAGGAATCTTCCCCAAAGAGCCAGCGACCAACGATAGAGAAGCCTGCCTCCACCGTTCGTGGCCCTGGCCAAAACCCCGCTCCCCGCCCCACCGCACTGCCGTGGTTGCGCCGCCCCCGGGCCAATCCACAAAGACTCCCGTCATCCAGATCTGGCGGTGGCAGTACCTTCAACCCACGCAACTCTAAGATAGCCATCTAAGCGCTGCTTCCGCGGTGAACTTGCGGTCCCGCACCCTTACGTTAGACACCAGCCAACCGGCAGCCTAGGAGCTCCGCCGCCTCGAGGGGTGCTGCTTCCCATTGGGAATCAATTGGCCCAGAATAAAACTTCAGACAACTAACGCCTAAATAAAGTGATTTGAGATGAGGGTGCAACCTATATGGCGGCATGGTGAAGTAGGCAAGTCCAGCTGTCGAGTCGGTGAGGCCAGCGCGGTTGCGGTGGCGACCGACAGCAGGGAAACAACAATGTCACGACGGTCGACGGCTACGGGGAAGCAGCGCTGGGACTCTGGACGGATCTGAAGTTGGAGCCGCTCCGGCGCTGTGAACAACAGCGGGGGTGAATCGGCTCCAGTACGGTTCACGCGGCCATCGTCGAGGCAGCTCCAGCAACACGGAGAAAGAGGCATACGTCCTAGTGCACAACGGTGAATGGACAGTGTCTCCGGCATTAGGGAGGAGGGCGGCTGTGAAATTGGTGCGATGGGGGCGCCATGGAGGAGGGGCTGAGATTTCGCGACTCG